>NC_072854.1:111976936-112069741 GCF_028858705.1 Grus americana | reverse complement strand
AGTCTGCACAATTTCTTCTGCACTTTGGGAAAGGCCTCTCTTGCCTCTGTTTCCAAGGACAAACTCCCCAAAGCGGCACCACAGAGGTATTGCCACACCTTGCTAAGCGAGAGCCCCCAGCAGCAAATTCTGCTTAGTAACACCAGGCCCACGTTGCCCTTGCCAGGAAAAAAAAATGTAGATTAAGACACATGCGGAAAATAAGAGGCGAAATAGAAATTCCAGGTGTTCGAATGTACATTCTTATTATTACGTGAGCCCAACAGTATAAGAACGTAAGGCTGCTAGATTAAACGCGTGAACGCCATCAGTTTTTCCCTCGTTGCGTGTTTCTGCCGTGCACACGTCATGAAGGTCTGGCCCTGCAAGCTGGACTTCCCCAGCTCTCAATCAGTCCTAGGACACAAATGTCACATCTGACACATGCCAGGAGCCTGTATGAGGTCACAGTGCACTTCCGTGACGAGCCAAGGCATGTCCCCAAGGCCACCTGGCAGCAGGCACCAGAACCTCTCCTGACCGAGAGGTTGCCTGCTCACCCTCGCCGCGCTCTGCGACCGAGAGCTGCAGCAGTCAAGTAGTTCATCCACTCCAAGTCCGATGGCCAAGGCCGAGAAAGGTGAAGCACTGCTGCTCCTCCCAGGGAGGTTTCGCACCGGGCCTCTGTCAGGGAAGCCCTTCGGTAACTCTTCTGCTCTTGCCGTAGGCTTTGTAGCCACCTCCAACACGGACGGAGCCTACGTGGGCACCTGGAGACCTCATCGCCCACGAGGTCCCATCCTGGCGCAGTTCACCAGCCCGGGACCCAAATACTCAATCCCTGGGACAACAGGTAAAACCACCATCGCAAGGGGGGTGCACCACACCCACTACCTCCAGGGGACAAGCAGCCACAGCTCCATTCCCCTTTGCTCCAGGCCTCCATGCTCTCATGCCAAGTTAGCTGAGCAACTGTTTTGGGGTGCAATACTTCATAACAACAGCATTTTGGCGGTATTCTGATGAATTGCACAATGCCTACGTCGTTCTTGCTGGAAGTCATTGTACCATCGTGTTGGCCTGCTGGCATCACGCTTGGAGGAAAAAGTCGCACAGGAAGGGAATTTCTTCAGGCCAGCAACTCCAGCCACTCCACTTCTTAGAAACTAGCTTTAAATATGCCGTTGCAGGCAGGTGTCCTTTCACAAGCTTTTCTTCCTAGGATACCTGGCTCACAATCCCACCAAAACCAAAGCCCCTGCATACACATTGCGAGGGGCCAAACCACCCATGACAGACAGCTCGTCTCCGGGTCCTCGGTACTATGTCCAGCCCTCCATCACCAGGCATGGGAAGCACACGGCTCCAGCACAGCACATTTGCGGACTTCCCAAGGTGAAGACAGAGATCACCCCTGGACCAAGTGAGTACCATTTCTCTAGCACTTCCTTCAGGCAAGACAAGCGCGCCTTCCTTTTGCCCTGTGCTACCGGCGTACAAAACGTCAGCTTGCACCCTGAAGAGGCTTCAGAGGTTTCCAGACGGAAAGCGAACAAGGCTGAGCGCCTCCTCCTGACCTTTCCCCTTTGGCTTGAGGAAAAGAGCCCAGCTTCACTGCTTTTCTCTGCTTCTCCTCTGCCCTAGGCGACTACTCCACCGACAAGGCCGACAAACACCTCTACCAGTGCGCGCCGGTGCAGTCCATGGCCTTCCGGCACAAGGCTCTCAAAACCAACCAATCTCCAGGTGAGGGAACTCGGGCAAATACGCAAACACTTGCAGCCTGCGTGCCCTCCAGGGAAAATGTGCCGAGCGGCTTTTTCAACAGGCCTAGGGAAAAGCCTGCACAGCAGGACAAGCTTGCTTGGTGTCCCAGAGCACCAGCTTCTCCCACCCCACAGAAGGACTGGCAACTCAGGCTTGGAGCTGCCAACACACGCTGCATGCGACAGAAGACGGAGGCATTGGGAGGAGGGGCGAGGCATCCTTCCTGCTCCTTGTAGCAGGCTTGGCAGGCTGCTTCTCTCCCGCTCTGGTACCGCTCCTCTCCCTGCAGGACTCACATGCGCTCTCTTCCCGTTGCCCTTCCAGGTCCTGGCACCTACACCCTGCCTCGGCTGGTGGGACCCAACACAGCCTACACCCACGCCAGCCCGTGCTACTCCATGAAAGGGAGGAGTAAGCACAATGGCTTTGCTGAAGACCTCTCCAAGGTGAGCTATGCGTCTCTGCTCTCTCACGTCAGCAGCTGAAGCTCAGCTTCTCTCCTCGGGGCAGAAGGACTCCAGCGCCTGCTGCAGCCTCTCGTAACGCACGCTTCTATGCGCCAGCGGCAAAACCCGAGAAGCCACGGGGTCCCCTGGCTCTCCTGCTGTTAACAGTGGGAGAGGGGATGCTCTGTTGACACCTGCGGTGCCTCGTTTTCCAGCACTAACAGTTCTGGTGGGGCAAAGCTCATCGGCACTGATGGGAACCTCCCTCCTCCTCGGGGAAATCTGCCTCTCTGCAGGGAAACAGGAGGTGCCCTTGTTCCCATCGCTCCGCGCCCCTCACACCACTTCTCTGGCCAGCCAGCTCAACTCGCGCAGCCCCTGTGGGCACTTGGCAAGAATCGGCACCTGCCTTTTGTACCCAGCAACCTCCCCGCCTCTCTTACAGACGCCAGGTCCTGCTGCGTTCCCCAAAGTGGAACTGGACATCTACAAAAAGAAGGCTCCCATGTACACAATGGGAACCAAAAGTGGACTTGGAGGCGAGAAAACAGTGAAGCCAGGGCCAGCAGACTACTGCCTGGGAAAGGTAAGGCAGCCTGCCCTCTCCTCCTCTGCTTGTCAACAACCAGCCCTTAAGCATCTCCCCCTGCTGACAGGGCTTCTGAGAACTCAAGACCGCCTTTTCAAAAACAAGGCACCACGGTCACCTGTTTTTCTTCTCACTTTTCTCCTTCCAGGTGACGCTGACCAGGCCCCAGGCACCTGCTCCCACTTTTGGACTCCGTCATTCCCTCTACACCACTCCTCTAATATCTTTGATAGAACTCTAATAAAACAACGTACCCCCAAAGATCTGGCCTGTTTGCCTTCATCTGTGGGAAGAGGGGCTGTGCATGAGTGAGGACAATCACCTCTCTCCATTTCACGTCTACGCCTCAACCAAGACATGGCAAGACGAGGACGAGGGCAGAGCACCGAGATCAGCAGCGTAAGCCAGGCAGAGAGTTCTGACAGCACTCTTTCACCTGAACGGAGCTAAACACTGCCCCGTGAAAGCAGTCCAGCCCTTCCCCACATGCTCTGCCCCCATAGCCAAGCGTCCCACAGGCACGGGGGGGGACCCCCAAGGACTGAGCTGCAAACGACAGCTTTGTTGTGTGAGACAGGAAGAGCTCAATTCTTCCAGAAGATAGCGTGAGCTTTATTGTACTTCTTCACAGTCCATTCAAAATGGGAGGGACCAACGATTACACCCAACAGCGTGCACCAGCATCTCGGCTGTGATGGATGGCAGAGTCCGTCAGGCCTTGGGGAACAGACCTTTGCTCTTCTCAGCAACCTGCCAGGAGACGCGCCCTGGCCTGACAGAGGTGTTGGCAGACTTCAGCCCTTTGCACAGCTGCAAGGAGGAAACAACCCCATCTTCCCCAGCCCTCGCGGCCTACGGCACTGTGCAATTCTTTCAGGTTTCTACCACCGGGAAGTCACAGAAACCTGGAGATACTGAAGGCAGAGGAAGTTTTTTGCTGCTGCCCTACCTGCCCATCTACCTTTTCCCATTATTAGTCTGCCTGTACACCGAGGGTCACATCAAAGAACAAATGTTTCCTGCTGGTGATGTGAGATTGCCTTTAACTTGTGCCATGTATCAGGGCTGGAATTTGAAGTTCCCCGGCACACTTTCCATTTGTAATTGGCTGTTATCTCCAAGGGGAGCCTAACTGGCAAGTTGCAACCTGGTGACACTTCTCTACAGGGAGAAGAGGAAGGGCCAACGCATTTTCTCTTGGTGAGAGAGGTTTGGCTGTTTGGGAGATACTGTGGAACATGAGGGGGCTTCTTCAACTTTTCTCATCAGCTCATTTCAGTAATAGAGACTGGTGCTGGCTGCACGCTTAAGCGGACCATCAATCTCAGCTCTGTGTGCCACCAAATCTCTTAAAAAGAGGGATATGGGCCAGGCTGGAATGATATATGTACCTAGAAAGAAAAATGGGAGCTTCTGCTTCTTGCATATACTGAGACGTGGCTTGTGAGTGCAATGGGAAGACTTGGTGACTGGATGTGATGGTCTAGGTATGTTGGCGTGAACTCCCCAAGCCTCTCGTGAATAGCGCAGCCAGCCACAGAGTGCTTGCTTCGGGGCTCCTTTTCAGCCTTGCTCGACTAGGATTCGAGGCCGATGATGTGTCTGTTCCGCCTTACTGTCTCCAGGAGAGCAAGAGAAACCCCCTCCTGCACGATCCCGTTACCACTTGGGGTGTTATCAGGAAGCTTGACAGAGCAGTGAATCATAGAATATTAAGGTTGTACAAGATCTCTAAGATCATCAAGACCAAACGTCGACCCAAAACCACCATGTCTACTAAACCATGTCCCAAGTGCCACGTCTACAGGTTTTTTGAACACCTTCAGGGATGGTCACTCCACCACCTCTCTGGCAGCCTGTTCCAATGCCTGACCACTCTTTTGGTGAAGAAATGTTTCCTAATATCTAATCTAAATCCCCCCTTGATCCAACTTAAGACCATTTCCTCTTGTCCTTTTGCTAGTTACCTGGGAGAAGAGACCAACACCCACCCGGCTACAACCTCCTTTCAGGTAGTTGTAGAGAGCAATAAAGTCTCCACTCAGCCTCCTCTTCTCCAGGCTAAATAACCCCAGTTCCCTCAGCCGCTCCTCATAAGACTTGTGCTCCAGTCCCTTGACCAGCTTCATTGCCCTTCTCTGGACATGCTCCAGCACCTCAATGTCCTTCTTGTAGTGAGGGGCCCAAAACTGAACACAGTATTTGAGGTGCAGCCTCCCCAGAGCCGAGTACAGGGGCACAATCACTTCCCTACTCCTGCTGGCCACACTATTGCTGATACAAGCCAGGATGCTGTTGCCCTTCTGGGCCACCTGAGCACACTGCTGGCTCACGTTCAGCCAGATGTCAACCAGCACACCCAGGTCCTTTTCTGCTAGGCAGCTTTCCAGCCACTCTTCCCCAAGCCTCTAGCGTTGCATGGGGTTGTTGTGATGAAAGTCCAGGACCTGGCACTTGCCTGGTTAAACTTCATACAGTTGGCCTCGGCCCATCGATCCAGCCTGTCCAGATCCCTCTACAGAGCCTTCCTACCCTCAAGCAGATCAACACTCCCACCCAGTTTGGTGTCATCTGCAAACTTACTGAGGGTGCATTCAATCCCCTCGTCTAGATCATCGATAAAGATATTAAGTTTGGCCCCAAGACTGAGTCCTGGGGAACACCGCTTGTGAGTGGCTGCCAACTGGATTTAACTCCGCTCACCCCAACTCTCTGGGCTCGGCCTTCCAGCTATTTTTTTTTTTTTACCTAGCGAAGAGTGCACCTGTCTATGCCATGAGCTGCCAGCCTCTCTAAGAGAATGCTGTGGGAGACAGTATGGAAGGCTTTACTAAAGTCCAGGTAGATAACATCCACGGGCCTTCCTTCAGCTCTCCGTCCCTGTCTTCCAGCTCAGGGGGCTGAATGCCCTGGGGACAGCTGGTCTGACTATTAAAGACTGAGGCAGAGAAGGCATTAAGTACCTCAGCCTTTTCCTCATCCTTGGTGGCTGTGTTCCCCTCTGCATCCAATAAAGGACGGAGAGTCTCCTCAGCTCTCTTTTTGTTGTTAATGTATTTGTAAAAGCATTTTTTGTTATCCCTTACAACAGTGGCCAGATTGAGTTCTAGCTGGGCTTTTGCCTTTCTAATTTTATCTCTGCATGACCTAACAAGATCCCTCTATTCTTCTTGAGTTGCCTGACCCTTCTTCAAAGAGTGGTAGACTCTCCTTTTTTTTCCCCTGAGTCTCAGCCAAAGTTCCATGTTCAGCCAGGTCGGTCATCTTCCCTGCCGGTTCTTCTTACAGCACGTGGGGACGGCTTGCTCCCGTGCGTTTAAGACTTCCTTCTTAAAGAATGCCCAGCCTTCCTGAACCCCTTTTCCCTTCAGGACTGTCTCCCAAGGGACTCTCTTAACCAGTGTCCTGAGCAGGCCAAAGTCTGCCCTCCAGAAGTCCGTGTTAGTGGTTTTGCTGATCCCCCTCCTTACTTCACCATGAATCAAAAACTCTATCACTTCATGGTCGCTAAGCCCAAGACGGCCTCCGACCACCACATCTCCCACCAGTCCTTCTCTGTTTGTGAAGAGCAGGCTGAGCGAGACATCTCCCCTGGTAGGCTCGCTTACCAGCTGTGTCAGGAAGTTATCTTCCACACACTCCAGGAACCTCCTAGACTGTTTCCCCTGCTATGTTGCATTTCCAGCAGACGTCTGGTAAGTTGAAGTCCCCCACAAGAACAAGGACTAGCGGTTGTGAGACTTCTGCCAGCTGCTTGTAGAATGCTTCATCTGCCTCTTCATCCTGGCTGGGTGGTCTGTAACAGACTCCCAGCAGGATATCTGCATTGCTGGCCTTCCCTCTCATCCTTATCCATAAGCACTCGACCTTATTATCACAATCGTCGAGCTCTATACAATCGAAACACTCCCTAACATACAGAGCCACCTCACCGCCTCTCCTTCCATGCCTATCCCTTCTGAAGAGCTTATGGCCATCCATGGCAGCACTCCAGTCATGAGACTTGTCCCACCACGTTTCTGTGATGGCAACTAAGTCACAGCTATCCTGCTGCACAATGGCTTCCAGTTCCTCCTGTTTGTTGCCCATGCTGCGTGCATTGGTGTGGATGCACTTGAGCTGGGCTTTCAATTTCACCCCCAACACTGGCATGCTACCCCTAGGCTCCTCTCTAGTGAGCCTGGTTATACTTCCTTCCCACTTCGATCCTAGTTTAAAGCCCTCTCGATGAGCCTCACCAGCTCATGAGAATCCTTTTCCTTCTTTGAGATAGCTGGACTCCATTAGTCGCCAGCAGACCCAGTGCCATGTAAACCTCCCCATAATCAAAAAACCCCAAAATCCCACCGGTGGCACCAGCCTCTGAGCCACATGTTGATCAGTTAAGTTTTCCTGTTCCTTTCAGTATTCTTCCCTGCCACTGACGGGATTGAGGAAAACACTACCTGTGCTCCTGATCCTTCAACTAATCGTCCTAGTGCCCTGAAGTCCCTTTTCATCACTTTTGGACTTCTCTCTGCAACCTCATCACTGCCAACCTGCATAACCAACAGCGGATAATAATCAGAGGGCTGTACCAGACCAGGGAGTTTCCCGGTAACGTCTCTAATCCGGGCCCCAGGGGGGCAGCAGACTTCCCTGTGGGATGCGCCTAGTTGGCAGATTGGGCCCTCTGTTCCCCTCAGAAGGGACTCGCCTATGACAATTACCCTCCTTTTTTTCTTAACAGAGGCAGTCAAAAGGCAAGGGGTTGACTGACTCACCCTAGGCAACCCCCTAGATGGACCTTCACTTACATTCTCATTTACCTGGCCCTCCAGTTCCAGAGCCCCATATCTGTTGTATAAGGGAAACTGGGAGAGTGAGGGAGGCTGGGAGGGGATTCGCCTGCTACCCCAAGCAGGGACCTGTTTCCATTCCCCCTTGTCTCTAAGGTCCTCTCCTTCTACTTGGTGGCAAGAGGGTAGGGGATCCTCTGCTTCTTGTGGAGCACCCATCGGCTGCCTTGGCCTCAGGGATGATAGGGTGTGGCTCCACCAATCTATCTCCCTCTCATACTCCCCGATACCCCTTAATCTTTCCACTTCCTCTTTCAGCTCTGCCACCAGGCTGAACAGATCATCCACCTGGTCACACCAAAACCGGCTGTTGTCACTGCTGCCCTCCGGTCCCAGTGACAGGCTCACGCACTCCCTGCAGCCAGAGACCTGGACAGCTGTATGTTTGCATGGGAACTCCATGTGGGTTGCCATATTCCTTCTGTCAATGGCTTTCAGGCAAGTGGAAACCATAGCCCGTCCTCTCCTGGGAGGGGGATGACCACCAGGTGAGCTGCCCTTTAGAACCAGGATGAGTACCGTGCCCTACCCACACACCCAGCCTGCGCAAACTGCCTCGCAAACTGCCGCGCCACATCCTGCCTGCCCCCCCATCATTCGCCATGCTCCTGGCCGCTTGCGCTCCCTGGGGACTGCTCTTGTATGCGAGCGGGTTTGGCTGCCTTCGCTTTTGTCCCCGCCGAGTCAGAGCTGCCTCTCATCAGGAGCTCCCTCTCTTCTGCTCCGGGGAACCCTCTCTCTCCCTGTGCTTTTGCCTGTGCAGTTTTGCCGCTTTAGGAAGGGGCCCTCATGGCAATCCCCCGCTCCAGAGCCCTTCGCCTCAGTGGCTTTGCTGAAAGGGCGGGTACACGGGGTTTTAAACTGCCGCCTTCGCTCTCATCCCCGCCCACGCTGAGACAGAGGTGCCTCTCCTCAGCAGCTCCCTCTTTTCTGCCCCGGGGGGGCCACAGAGGAATCCTCTCTCTCCCTGTGCTTTTGCCTGTGCGGTTTTGCCACTTTAGGAAGGGGCCCTCATGGCAATCCCCCGCTCCAGAGCCCTTCGCCTCAGTGGCTTTGCTGAAAGGGCGGGTACACGGGGTTTTAAACTGCCGCCTTCGCTCTCATCCCCGCCCACGCTGAGACAGAGGTGCCTCTCCTCAGCAGCTCCCTCTTTTCTGCCCCGGGGGGGCCACAGAGGAATCCTCTCTCTCCCTGTGCTTTTGCCTGTGCGGTTTTGCCACTTTAGGAAGGGGCCCTCATAGCAATCCCCCGCTCCAGAGCCCTTCGCCTCAGTGGCTTTGCTGAAAGGGCGGGTACACTGGGTTTTAAACTGCCGCCTTCCCTCTCATCCCCGCCCACGCTGAGACAGAGCTGCCTCTCGGCACTAGCTCCCTTTTTCTGCCCCTGGGGGTACTGGCTTGGGAACCCTCTCTCTCTCCCTCTGCTTTTGCGTTTGCGGGTGGCAGCAGTCACAAGAGCAGAAAAGACAATTGTTTAAAAATCATGCCAGATTTTCAGAAGTAACCTCTGAGGAGGCTTAGAAAGGAGAAAGGATGGCATTTCAGGTGAGGAAGTCTCCAGGACAACTTTTGACATTCAGAGTCAACCACCCTGTAAAATGAAAGCCCAGCAGCTCACCTGTACGTGAGCCAGCTGCGGGCAGAGGCAGGGCGTACTAGGATGAGTTGGGCACTGCAGGACGCTTATCCCACCACCCTAAGCCTCCTACTTTCTCCTATAGCCAATAGGGTTGGGAAGTACAGGGGAAGCACATTTATCTTGTGCCAGAATGTGATGGTTTTGGTGCTGCGTGATGGCTTCTGTCATGCCTCAAACATGGTAACTAGCTTTTCTTGCATAACCTAGAAAGTACACACGAGTCTGCACAATTTCTTCTGCACATTGGGAAAGGCCTCTCTTGCCTCTGTTTCCAAGGACAAACTCCCTAAAGCGGCACCACAGAGGTATTGCCACACCTTGCTAAGCGAGAGCTCCCGGCAGCAAATTCTGCTTACTAACACCAGGCCCACGTTGCCCTTGCCAGGAAAAAAAAATGTAGATTAAGACACATGCGGAAAATAAGAGGCGAAATAGAAATTCCAGGTGTTCAAATGTACATTCTTATTATTACGTGAGCCCAACAGTATAAGAACGTAAGGCTGCTAGATTAAACGCGTGAACGCCATCAGTTTTTCCCTCGTTGCGTGTTTCTGCCGTGCACACGTCATGAAGGTCTGGCCCTGCAAGCTGGACTTCCCCAGCTCTCAATCAGTCCTAGGACACAAATGTCACATCTGCCACACGCCAGGAGCCTGTATGAGGTCACAGTGCACTTCCGTGACGAGCCAAGGCATGTCCCCAAGGCCACCTGGCAGCAGGCACCAGAACCTCTCCTGACCGAGAGGTTGCCTGCTCACCCTCGCCGCGCTCCGCGACCGAGAGCTGCAGCAGTCAAGTAGTTCATCCACTCCAAGTCTGATGGCCAAGGCCGAGAAAGGTGAAGCACTGCTGCTCCTCCCAGGGAGGTTTCGCACCGGGCCTCTGTCAGGGAAGCCCTTCGGTAACTCTTCTGCTCTTGCCGTAGGCTTTGTAGCCACCTCCAACACGGACGGAGCCTACGTGGGCACCTGGAGACCTCATCGCCCACGAGGTCCCATCCTAGCGCAGTTCACCAGCCCGGGACCCAAATACTCAATCCCTGGGACAACAGGTAAAACCACCATCGCAAGGGGGGTGCACCACACCCACTACCTCCAGGGGACAAGCAGCCACAGCTCCATTCCCCTTTGCTCCAGGCCTCCATGCTCTCATGCCAAGTTAGCTGAGCAACTGTTTTGGGGTGCAATACTTCATAACAATAGCATTTTGGCGGTATTCTGATGAATTGCACAATGCCTACGTCGTTCTTGCTGGAAGTCATTGTACCATCGTGTTGGCCTGCTGGCATCATGCTTGGAGGAAAAAGTCGCACAGGAAGGGAATTTCTTCAGGCCAGCAACTCCAGCCACTCCACTTCTTAGAAACTAGCTTTAAATATGCCGTTGCAGGCAGGTGTCCTTTCACAAGCTTTTCTTCCTAGGATACCTGGCTCACAATCCCACCAAAACCAAAGCCCCTGCATACACATTGCGAGGGGCCAAACCACCCATGACAGACAGCTCGTCTCCGGGTCCTCGGTACTATGTCCAGCCCTCCATCACCAGGCATGGGAAGCACACGGCTCCAGCACAGCACATTTGCGGACTTCCCAAGGTGAAGACAGAGATCACCCCTGGACCAAGTGAGTACCATTTCTCTAGCACTTCCTTCAGGCAAGACAAGCGCGCCTTCCTTTTGCCCTGTGCTACCGGCGTACAAAACGTCAGCTTGCACCCTGAAGAGGCTTCAGAGGTTTCCAGACGGAAAGCGAACAAGGCTGAGCGCCTCCTCCTGACCTTTCCCCTTTGGCTTGAGGAAAAGAGCCCAGCTTCACTGCTTTTCTCTGCTTCTCCTCTGCCCTAGGCGACTACTCCACCGACAAGGCCGACAAACACCTCTACCAGTGCGCGCCGGTGCAGTCCATGGCCTTCCGGCACAAGGCTCTCAAAACCAACCAATCTCCAGGTGAGGGAACTCGGGCAAATACGCAAACACTTGCAGCCTGCGTGCCCTCCAGGGAAAATGTGCCGAGCGGCTTTTTCAACAGGCCTAGGGAAAAGCCTGCACAGCAGGACAAGCTTGCTTGGTGTCCCAGAGCACCAGCTTCTCCCACCCCACAGAAGGACTGGCAACTCAGGCTTGGAGCTGCCAACACACGCTGCATGCGACAGAAGACGGAGGCATTGGGAGGAGGGGCGAGGCATCCTTCCTGCTCCTTGTAGCAGGCTTGGCAGGCTGCTTCTCTCCCGCTCTGGTACCGCTCCTCTCCCTGCAGGACTCACACGCGCTCTCTTCCCATTGCCCTTCCAGGTCCTGGCACCTACACCCTGCCTCGGCTGGTGGGACCCAACACAGCCTACACCCACGCCAGCCCGTGCTACTCCATGAAAGGGAGGAGTAAGCACAATGGCTTTGCTGAAGACCTTTCCAAGGTGAGCTATGCGTCTCTGCTCTCTCACGTCAGCAGCTGAAGCTCAGCTTCTCTCCTCGGGGCAGAAGGACTCCAGCGCCTGCTGCAGCCTCTCGTAACGCACGCTTCTATGCGCCAGCGGCAAAACCCGAGAAGCCACGGGGTCCCCTGGCTCTCCTGCTGTTAACAGTGGGAGAGGGGATGCTCTGTTGACACCTGCGATGCCTCATTTTCCAGCACTAACAGTTCTGGTGGGGCAAAGCTCATCGGCACTGATGGGAACCTCCCTCCTCCTCGGGGAAATCTGCCTCTCTGCAGGGAAACAGGAGGTGCCCTTGTTCCCATCGCTCCGCGCCCCTCACACCACTTCTCTGGCCAGCCAGCTCAACTCGCGCAGCCCCTGTGGGCACTTGGCAAGAATCGGCACCTGCCTTTTGTACCCAGCAACCTCCCCGCCTCTCTTACAGACGCCAGGTCCTGCTGCGTTCCCCAAAGTGGAACTGGACATCTACAAAAAGAAGGCTCCCATGTACACAATGGGAACCAAAAGTGGACTTGGAGGCGAGAAAACAGTGAAGCCAGGGCCAGCAGACTACTGCCTGGGAAAGGTAAGGCAGCCTGCCCTCTCCTCCTCTGCTTGTCAACAACCAGCCCTTAAGCATCTCCCCCTGCTGACAGGGCTTCTGAGAACTCAAGACCGCCTTTTCAAAAACAAGGCACCACGGTCACCTGTTTTTCTTCTCACTTTTCTCCTTCCAGGTGACGCTGACCAGGCCCCAGGCACCTGCTCCCACTTTTGGACTCCGTCATTCCCTCTACACCACTCCTCTAATATCTTTGATAGAACTCTAATAAAACAACGTACCCCCAAAGATCTGGCCTGTTTGCCTTCATCTGTGGGAAGAGGGGCTGTGCATGAGTGAGGACAATCACCTCTCTCCATTTCACGTCTACGCCTCAACCAAGACATGGCAAGACGAGGACGAGGGCAGAGCACCGAGATCAGCAGCGTAAGCCAGGCAGAGAGTTCTGACAGCACTCTTTCACCTGAACGGAGCTAAACACTGCCCCGTGAAAGCAGTCCAGCCCTTCCCCACATGCTCTGCCCCCATAGCCAAGCGTCCCACAGGCACGGGGGGGGGACCCCCAAGGACTGAGCTGCAAACGACAGCTTTGTTGTGTGAGACAGGAAGAGCTCAATTCTTCCAGAAGATAGCGTGAGCTTTATTGTACTTCTTCACAGTCCATTCAAAATGGGAGGGACCAACGATTACACCCAACAGCGTGCACCAGCATCTCGGCTGTGATGGATGGCAGAGTCCGTCAGGCCTTGGGGAACAGACCTTTGCTCTTCTCAGCAACCTGCCAGGAGACGCGCCCTGGCCTGACAGAGGTGTTGGCAGACTTCAGCCCTTTGCACAGCTGCAAGGAGGAAACAACCCCATCTTCCCCAGCCCTCGCGGCCTACGGCACTGTGCAATTCTTTCAGGTTTCTACCACCGGGAAGTCACAGAAACCTGGAGATACTGAAGGCAGAGGAAGTTTTTTGCTGCTGCCCTACCTGCCCATCTACCTTTTCCCATTATTAGTCTGCCTGTACACCGAGGGTCACATCAAAGAACAAATGTTTCCTGCTGGTGATGTGAGATTGCCTTTAACTTGTGCCATGTATCAGGGCTGGAATTTGAAGTTCCCCGGCACACTTTCCATTTGTAATTGGCTGTTATCTCCAAGGGGAGCCTAACTGGCAAGTTGCAACCTGGTGACACTTCTCTACAGGGAGAAGAGGAAGGGCCAACGCATTTTCTCTTGGTGAGAGAGGTTTGGCTGTTTGGGAGATACTGTGGAACATGAGGGGGCTTCTTCAACTTTTCTCATCAGCTCATTTCAGTAATAGAGACTGGTGCTGGCTGCACGCTTAAGCGGACCATCAATCTCAGCTCTGTATGCCACCAAATCTCTTAAAAAGAGGGATATGGGCCAGGCTGGAATGATATATGTACCTAGAAAGAAAAATGGGAGCTTCTGCTTCTTGCATATACTGAGACGTGGCTTGTGAGTGCAATGGGAAGACTTGGTGACTGGATGTGATGGTCTAGGTATGTTGGCGTGAACTCCCCAAGCCTCTCGTGAATAGCGCAGCCAGCCACAGAGTGCTTGCTTCGGGGCTCCTTTTCAGCCTTGCTCGACTAGGATTCGAGGCCAATGATGTGTCTGTTCCGCCTTACTGTCTCCAGGAGAGCAAGAGAAACCCCCTCCTGCACGATCCCGTTACCACTTGGGGTGTTATCAGGAAGCTTGACAGAGCAGTGAATCATAGAATATTAAGGTTGTACAAGATCTCTAAGATCATCAAGACCAAACGTCGACCCAAAACCACCATGTCTACTAAACCATGTCCCAAGTGCCACGTCTACAGGTTTTTTGAACACCTTCAGGGATGGTCACTCCACCACCTCTCTGGCAGCCTGTTCCAATGCCTGACCACTCTTTTGGTGAAGAAATGTTTCCTAATATCTAATCTAAATCCCCCCTTGATCCAACTTAAGACCATTTCCTCTTGTCCTTTTGCTAGTTACCTGGGAGAAGAGACCAACACCCACCCGGCTACAACCTCCTTTCAGGTAGTTGTAGAGAGCAATAAAGTCTCCACTCAGCCTCCTCTTCTCCAGGCTAAATAACCCCAGTTCCCTCAGCCGCTCCTCATAAGACTTGTGCTCCAGTCCCTTGACCAGCTTCATTGCCCTTCTCTGGACATGCTCCAGCACCTCAATGTCCTTCTTGTAGTGAGGGGCCCAAAACTGAACACAGTATTTGAGGTGCAGCCTCCCCAGAGCCGAGTACAGGGGCACAATCACTTCCCTACTCCTGCTGGCCACACTATTGCTGATACAAGCCAGGATGCTGTTGCCCTTCTTGGCCACCTGAGCACACTGCTGGCTCACGTTCAGCCAGATGTCAACCAGCACACCCAGGTCCTTTTCTGCTAGGCAGCTTTCCAGCCACTCTTCCCCAAGCCTCTAGCGTTGCATGGGGTTGTTGTGACGAAAGTCCAGGACCTGGCACTTGCCTGGTTAAACTTCATACAGTTGGCCTCGGCCCATCGATCCAGCCTGTCCAGATCCCTCTACAGAGCCTTCCTACCCTCAAGCAGATCAACACTCCCACCCAGTTTGGTGTCATCTGCAAACTTACTGAGGGTGCATTCAATCCCCTCGTCTAGATCATCGATAAAGATATTAAGTTTGGCCCCAAGACTGAGTCCTGGGGAACACCGCTTGTGAGTGGCTGCCAACTGGATTTAACTCCGCTCACCCCAACTCTCTGGGCTCGGCCTTCCAGCTATTTTTTTTTTTTTACCTAGCGAAGAGTGCACCTGTCTATGCCATGAGCTGCCAGCCTCTCTAAGAGAATGCTGTGGGAGACAGTATGGAAGGCTTTACTAAAGTCCAGGTAGATAACATCCACGGGCCTTCCTTCAGCTCTCCGTCCCTGTCTTCCAGCTCAGGGGGCTGAATGCCCTGGGGACAACTGGTCTGACTATTAAAGACTGAGGCAGAGAAGGCATTAAGTACCTCAGCCTTTTCCTCATCCTTGGTGGCTGTGTTCCCCTCTGCATCCAATAAAGGACGGAGAGTCTCCTCAGCTCTCTTTTTGTTGTTAATGTATTTGTAAAAGCATTTTTTGTTATCCCTTACAACAGTGGCCAGATTGAGTTCTAGCTGGGCTTTTGCCTTTCTAATTTTATCTCTGCATGACCTAACAAGATCCCTCTATTCTTCTTGAGTTGCCTGACCCTTCTTCAAAGAGTGGTAGACTCTCCTTTTTTTTCCCCTGAGTCTCAGCCAAAGTTCCATGTTCAGCCAGGTCGGTCATCTTCCCTGCCGGTTCTTCTTACAGCACGTGGGGACGGCTTGCTCCCGTGCGTTTAAGACTTCCTTCTTAAAGAATGCCCAGCCTTCCTGAACCCCTTTTCCCTTCAGGACTGTCTCCCAAGGGACTCTCTTAACCAGTGTCCTGAGCAGGCCAAAGTCTGCCCTCCAGAAGTCCGTGTTAGTGGTTTTGCTGATCCCCCTCCTTACTTCACCATGAATCAAAAACTCTATCACTTCATGGTCGCTAAGCCCAAGACGGCCTCCGACCACCACATCTCCCACCAGTCCTTCTCTGTTTGTGAAGAGCAGGCTGAGCGAGACATCTCCCCTGGTAGGCTCGCTTACCAGCTGTGTCAGGAAGTTATCTTCCACACACTCCAGGAACCTCCTAGACTGTTTCCCCTGCTATGTTGCATTTCCAGCAGACGTCTGGTAAGTTGAAGTCCCCCACAAGAACAAGGACTAGCGGTTGTGAGACTTCTGCCAGCTGCTTGTAGAATGCTTCATCTGCCTCTTCATCCTGGCTGGGTGGTCTGTAACAGACTCCCAGCAGGATATCTGCATTGCTGGCCTTCCCTCTCATCCTTATCCATAAGCACTCGACCTTATTATCACAATCGTCGAGCTCTATACAATCGAAACACTCCCTAACATACAGAGCCACCTCACCGCCTCTCCTTCCATGCCTATCCCTTCTGAAGAGCTTATGGCCATCCATGGCAGCACTCCAGTCATGAGACTTGTCCCACCACGTTTCTGTGATGGCAACTAAGTCACAGCTATCCTGCTGCACAATGGCTTCCAGTTCCTCCTGTTTGTTGCCCATGCTGCGTGCATTGGTGTGGATGCACTTGAGCTGGGCTTTCAATTTCACCCCCAACACTGGCATGCTACCCCTAGGCTCCTCTCTAGTGAGCCTGGTTATACTTCCTTCCCACTTCGATCCTAGTTTAAAGCCCTCTCGATGAGCCTCACCAGCTCATGAGAATCCTTTTCCTTCTTTGAGATAGCTGGACTCCATTAGTCGCCAGCAGACCCAGTGCCATGTAAACCTCCCCATAATCAAAAACCCCCAAAATCCCACCGGTGGCACCAGCCTCTGAGCCACATGTTGATCAGTTAAGTTTTCCTGTTCCTTTCAGTATTCTTCCCTGCCACTGACGGGATTGAGGAAAACACTACCTGTGCTCCTGATCCTTCAACTAATCGTCCTAGTGCCCTGAAGTCCCTTTTCATCACTTTTGGACTTCTCTCTGCAACCTCATCACTGCCAACCTGCATAACCAACAGCGGATAATAATCAGAGGGCTGTACCAGACCAGGGAGTTTCCCGGTAACGTCTCTAATCCGGGCCCCAGGGGGGCAGCAGACTTCCCTGTGGGATGCGCCTAGTTGGCAGATTGGGCCCTCTGTTCCCCTCAGAAGGGACTCGCCTATGACAATTACCCTCCTTTTTTTCTTAACAGAGGCAGTCAAAAGGCAAGGGGTTGACTGACTCACCCTAGGCAACCCCCTAGATGGACCTTCACTTACATTCTCATTTACCTGGCCCTCCAGTTCCAGAGCCCCATATCTGTTGTATAAGGGAAACTGGGAGAGTGAGGGAGGCTGGGAGGGGATTCGCCTGCTACCCCAAGCAGGGACCTGTTTCCATTCCCCCTTGTCTCTAAGGTCCTCTCCTTCTACTTGGTGGCAAGAGGGTAGGGGATCCTCTGCTTCTTGTGGAGCACCCATCGGCTGCCTTGGCCTCAGGGATGATAGGGTGTGGCTCCACCAATCTATCTCCCTCTCATACTCCCCGATACCCCTTAATCTTTCCACTTCCTCTTTCAGCTCTGCCACCAGGCTGAACAGATCATCCACCTGGTCACACCAAAACCGGCTGTTGTCACTGCTGCCCTCCGGTCCCAGTGACAGGCTCACGCACTCCCTGCAGCCAGAGACCTGGACAGCTGTATGTTTGCATGGGAACTCCATGTGGGTTGCCATATTCCTTCTGTCAATGGCTTTCAGGCAAGTGGAAACCATAGCCCGTCCTCTCCTGGGAGGGGGATGACCACCAGGTGAGCTGCCCTTTAGAACCAGGATGAGTACCGTGCCCTACCCACACACCCAGCCTGCGCAAACTGCCTCGCAAACTGCCGCGCCACATCCTGCCTGCCCCCCCATCATTCGCCATGCTCCTGGCCGCTTGCGCTCCCTGGGGACTGCTCTTGTATGCGAGCGGGTTTGGCTGCCTTCGCTTTTGTCCCCGCCGAGTCAGAGCTGCCTCTCATCAGGAGCTCCCTCTCTTCTGCTCCGGGGAACCCTCTCTCTCCCTGTGCTTTTGCCTGTGCAGTTTTGCCGCTTTAGGAAGGGGCCCTCATGGCAATCCCCCGCTCCAGAGCCCTTCGCCTCAGTGGCTTTGCTGAAAGGGCGGGTACACGGGGTTTTAAACTGCCGCCTTCGCTCTCATCCCCGCCCACGCTGAGACAGAGGTGCCTCTCCTCAGCAGCTCCCTCTTTTCTGCCCCGGGGGGGCCACAGAGGAATCCTCTCTCTCCCTGTGCTTTTGCCTGTGCGGTTTTGCCACTTTAGGAAGGGGCCCTCATGGCAATCCCCCGCTCCAGAGCCCTTCGCCTCAGTGGCTTTGCTGAAAGGGCGGGTACACGGGGTTTTAAACTGCCGCCTTCGCTCTCATCCCCGCCCACGCTGAGACAGAGGTGCCTCTCCTCAGCAGCTCCCTCTTTTCTGCCCCGGGGGGGCCACAGAGGAATCCTCTCTCTCCCTGTGCTTTTGCCTGTGCGGTTTTGCCACTTTAGGAAGGGGCCCTCATAGCAATCCCCCGCTCCAGAGCCCTTCGCCTCAGTGGCTTTGCTGAAAGGGCGGGTACACTGGGTTTTAAACTGCCGCCTTCCCTCTCATCCCCGCCCACGCTGAGACAGAGCTGCCTCTCGGCACTAGCTCCCTTTTTCTGCCCCTGGGGGTACTGGCTTGGGAACCCTCTCTCTCTCCCTCTGCTTTTGCGTTTGCGGGTGGCAGCAGTCACAAGAGCAGAAAAGACAATTGTTTAAAAATCATGCCAGATTTTCAGAAGTAACCTCTGAGGAGGCTTAGAAAGGAGAAAGGATGGCATTTCAGGTGAGGAAGTCTCCAGGACAACTTTTGACATTCAGAGTCAACCACCCTGTAAAATGAAAGCCCAGCAGCTCACCTGTACGTGAGCCAGCTGCGGGCAGAGGCAGGGCGTACTAGGATGAGTTGGGCACTGCAGGACGCTTATCCCACCACCCTAAGCCTCCTACTTTCTCCTATAGCCAATAGGGTTGGGAAGTACAGGGGAAGCACATTTATCTTGTGCCAGAATGTGATGGTTTTGGTGCTGCGTGATGGCTTCTGTCATGCCTCAAACATGGTAACTAGCTTTTCTTGCATAACCTAGAAAGTACACACGAGTCTGCACAATTTCTTCTGCACATTGGGAAAGGCCTCTCTTGCCTCTGTTTCCAAGGACAAACTCCCTAAAGCGGCACCACAGAGGTATTGCCACACCTTGCTAAGCGAGAGCTCCCGGCAGCAAATTCTGCTTACTAACACCAGGCCCACGTTGCCCTTGCCAGGAAAAAAAAATGTAGATTAAGACACATGCGGAAAATAAGAGGCGAAATAGAAATTCCAGGTGTTCAAATGTACATTCTTATTATTACGTGAGCCCAACAGTATAAGAACGTAAGGCTGCTAGATTAAACGCGTGAACGCCATCAGTTTTTCCCTCGTTGCGTGTTTCTGCCGTGCACACGTCATGAAGGTCTGGCCCTGCAAGCTGGACTTCCCCAGCTCTCAATCAGTCCTAGGACACAAATGTCACATCTGCCACACGCCAGGAGCCTGTATGAGGTCACAGTGCACTTCCGTGACGAGCCAAGGCATGTCCCCAAGGCCACCTGGCAGCAGGCACCAGAACCTCTCCTGACCGAGAGGTTGCCTGCTCACCCTCGCCGCGCTCCGCGACCGAGAGCTGCAGCAGTCAAGTAGTTCATCCACTCCAAGTCTGATGGCCAAGGCCGAGAAAGGTGAAGCACTGCTGCTCCTCCCAGGGAGGTTTCGCACCGGGCCTCTGTCAGGGAAGCCCTTCGGTAACTCTTCTGCTCTTGCCGTAGGCTTTGTAGCCACCTCCAACACGGACGGAGCCTACGTGGGCACCTGGAGACCTCATCGCCCACGAGGTCCCATCCTAGCGCAGTTCACCAGCCCGGGACCCAAATACTCAATCCCTGGGACAACAGGTAAAACCACCATCGCAAGGGGGGTGCACCACACCCACTACCTCCAGGGGACAAGCAGCCACAGCTCCATTCCCCTTTGCTCCAGGCCTCCATGCTCTCATGCCAAGTTAGCTGAGCAACTGTTTTGGGGTGCAATACTTCATAACAATAGCATTTTGGCGGTATTCTGATGAATTGCACAATGCCTACGTCGTTCTTGCTGGAAGTCATTGTACCATCGTGTTGGCCTGCTGGCATCATGCTTGGAGGAAAAAGTCGCACAGGAAGGGAATTTCTTCAGGCCAGCAACTCCAGCCACTCCACTTCTTAGAAACTAGCTTTAAATATGCCGTTGCAGGCAGGTGTCCTTTCACAAGCTTTTCTTCCTAGGATACCTGGCTCACAATCCCACCAAAACCAAAGCCCCTGCATACACATTGCGAGGGGCCAAACCACCCATGACAGACAGCTCGTCTCCGGGTCCTCGGTACTATGTCCAGCCCTCCATCACCAGGCATGGGAAGCACACGGCTCCAGCACAGCACATTTGCGGACTTCCCAAGGTGAAGACAGAGATCACCCCTGGACCAAGTGAGTACCATTTCTCTAGCACTTCCTTCAGGCAAGACAAGCGCGCCTTCCTTTTGCCCTGTGCTACCGGCGTACAAAACGTCAGCTTGCACCCTGAAGAGGCTTCAGAGGTTTCCAGACGGAAAGCGAACAAGGCTGAGCGCCTCCTCCTGACCTTTCCCCTTTGGCTTGAGGAAAAGAGCCCAGCTTCACTGCTTTTCTCTGCTTCTCCTCTGCCCTAGGCGACTACTCCACCGACAAGGCCGACAAACACCTCTACCAGTGCGCGCCGGTGCAGTCCATGGCCTTCCGGCACAAGGCTCTCAAAACCAACCAATCTCCAGGTGAGGGAACTCGGGCAAATACGCAAACACTTGCAGCCTGCGTGCCCTCCAGGGAAAATGTGCCGAGCGGCTTTTTCAACAGGCCTAGGGAAAAGCCTGCACAGCAGGACAAGCTTGCTTGGTGTCCCAGAGCACCAGCTTCTCCCACCCCACAGAAGGACTGGCAACTCAGGCTTGGAGCTGCCAACACACGCTGCATGCGACAGAAGACGGAGGCATTGGGAGGAGGGGCGAGGCATCCTTCCTGCTCCTTGTAGCAGGCTTGGCAGGCTGCTTCTCTCCCGCTCTGGTACCGCTCCTCTCCCTGCAGGACTCACACGCGCTCTCTTCCCATTGCCCTTCCAGGTCCTGGCACCTACACCCTGCCTCGGCTGGTGGGACCCAACACAGCCTACACCCACGCCAGCCCGTGCTACTCCATGAAAGGGAGGAGTAAGCACAATGGCTTTGCTGAAGACCTTTCCAAGGTGAGCTATGCGTCTCTGCTCTCTCACGTCAGCAGCTGAAGCTCAGCTTCTCTCCTCGGGGCAGAAGGACTCCAGCGCCTGCTGCAGCCTCTCGTAACGCACGCTTCTATGCGCCAGCGGCAAAACCCGAGAAGCCACGGGGTCCCCTGGCTCTCCTGCTGTTAACAGTGGGAGAGGGGATGCTCTGTTGACACCTGCGGTGCCTCGTTTTCCAGCACTAACAGTTCTGGTGGGGCAAAGCTCATCGGCACTGATGGGAACCTCCCTCCTCCTCGGGGAAATCTGCCTCTCTGCAGGGAAACAGGAGGTGCCCTTGTTCCCATCGCTCCGCGCCCCTCACACCACTTCTCTGGCCAGCCAGCTCAACTCGCGCAGCCCCTGTGGGCACTTGGCAAGAATCGGCACCTGCCTTTTGTACCCAGCAACCTCCCCACCTCTCTTACAGACGCCAGGTCCTGCTGCGTTCCCCAAAGTGGAACTGGACATCTACAAAAAGAAGGCTCCCATGTACACAATGGGAACCAAAAGTGGACTTGGAGGCGAGAAAACAGTGAAGCCAGGGCCAGCAGACTACTGCCTGGGAAAGGTAAGGCAGCCTGCCCTCTCCTCCTCTGCTTGTCAACAACCAGCCCTTAAGCATCTCCCCCTGCTGACAGGGCTTCTGAGAACTCAAGACCGCCTTGAAGACGAGTCTTTTTGAAAACAAGGCACCACGGTCACCTGTTTTTCTTCTCACTTTTCTCCTTCCAGGTGACGCTGACCAGGCCCCAGGCACCTGCTCCCACTTTTGGACTCCGTCATTCCCTCTACACCACTCCTCTAATATCTTTGATAGAACTCTAATAAAACAACGTACCCCCAAAGATCTGGCCTGTTTGCCTTCATCTGTGGGAAGAGGGGCTGTGCATGAGTGAGGACAATCACCTCTCTCCATTTCACGTCTACGCCTCAACCAAGACATGGCAAGACGAGGACGAGGGCAGAGCACCGAGATCAGCAGCGTAAGCCAGGCAGAGAGTTCTGACAGCACTCTTTCACCTGAACGGAGCTAAACACTGCCCCGTGAAAGCAGTCCAGCCCTTCCCCACATGCTCTGCCCCCATAGCCAAGCGTCCCACAGGCACGGGGGGGGACCCCCAAGGACTGAGCTGCAAACGACAGCTTTGTTGTGTGAGACGGGAAGAGCTCAATTCTTCCAGAAGATAGCGTGAGCTTTATTGTACTTCTTCACAGTCCATTCAAAATGGGAGGGACCAACGATTACACCCAACAGCGTGCACCAGCATCTCGGCTGTGATGGATGGCAGAGTCCGTCAGGCCTTGGGGAACAGACCTTTGCTCTTCTCAGCAACCTGCCAGGAGACGTGCCCTGGCCTGACAGAGGTGTTGGCAGACTTCAGCCCTTTGCACAGCTGCAAGGAGGAAACAACCCCATCTTCCCCAGCCCTCGCGGCCTACGGCACTGTGCAATTCTTTCAGGTTTCTACCACCGGGAAGTCACAGAAACCTGGAGATACTGAAGGCAGAGGAAGTTTTTTGCTGCTGCCCTACCTGCCCATCTACCTTTTCCCATTATTAGTCTGCCTGTACACCGAGGGTCACATCAAAGAACAAATGTTTCCTGCTGGTGATGTGAGATTGCCTTTAACTTGTGCCATGTATCAGGGCTGGAATTTGAAGTTCCCCGGCACACTTTCCATTTGTAATTGGCTGTTATCTCCAAGGGGAGCCTAACTGGCAAGTTGCAACCTGGTGACACTTCTCTACAGGGAGAAGAGGAAGGGCCAACGCATTTTCTCTTGGTGAGAGAGGTTTGGCTGTTTGGGAGATACTGTGGAACATGAGGGGGCTTCTTCAACTTTTCTCATCAGCTCATTTCAGTAATAGAGACTGGTGCTGGCTGCACGCTTAAGCGGACCATCAATCTCAGCTCTGTGTGCCACCAAATCTCTTAAAAAGAGGGATATGGGCCAGGCTGGAATGATATATGTACCTAGAAAGAAAAATGGGAGCTTCTGCTTCTTGCATATACTGAGACGTGGCTTGTGAGTGCAATGGGAAGACTTGGTGACTGGATGTGATGGTCTAGGTATGTTGGCGTGAACTCCCCAAGCCTCTCGTGAATAGCGCAGCCAGCCACAGAGTGCTTGCTTCGGGGCTCCTTTTCAGCCTTGCTCGACTAGGATTCGAGGCCGATGATGTGTCTGTTCCGCCTTACTGTCTCCAGGAGAGCAAGAGAAACCCCCTCCTGCACGATCCCGTTACCACTTGGGGTGTTATCAGGAAGCTTGACAGAGCAGTGAATCATAGAATATTAAGGTTGTACAAGATCTCTAAGATCATCAAGACCAAACGTCGACCCAAAACCACCATGTCTACTAAACCATGTCCCAAGTGCCACGTCTACAGGTTTTTTGAACACCTCCAGGGATGGTCACTCCACCACCTCTCTGGCAGCCTGTTCCAATGCCTGACCACTCTTTTGGTGAAGAAATGTTTCCTAATATCTTATCTAAATCCCCCCTTGATCCAACTTAAGACCATTTCCTCTTGTCCTTTTGCTAGTTACCTGGGAGAAGAGACCAACACCCACCCGGCTACAACCTCCTTTCAGGTAGTTGTAGAGAGCAATAAAGTCTCCACTCAGCCTCCTCTTCTCCAGGCTAAATAACCCCAGTTCCCTCAGCCGCTCCTCATAAGACTTGTGCTCCAGTCCCTTGACCAGCTTCATTGCCCTTCTCTGGACATGCTCCAGCACCTCAATGTCCTTCTTGTAGTGAGGGGCCCAAAACTGAACACAGTATTTGAGGTGCAGCCTCCCCAGAGCCGAGTACAGGGGCACAATCACTTCCCTACTCCTGCTGGCCACACTATTGCTGATACAAGCCAGGATGCTGTTGCCCTTCTGGGCCACCTGAGCACACTGCTGGCTCACGTTCAGCCAGATGTCAACCAGCACACCCAGGTCCTTTTCTGCTAGGCAGCTTTCCAGCCACTCTTCCCCAAGCCTCTAGCGTTGCATGGGGTTGTTGTGACGAAAGTCCAGGACCTGGCACTTGCCTGGTTAAACTTCATACAGTTGGCCTCGGCCCATCGATCCAGCCTGTCCAGATCCCTCTACAGAGCCTTCCTACCCTCAAGCAGATCAACACTCCCACCCAGTTTGGTGTCATCTGCAAACTTACTGAGGGTGCATTCAATCCCCTCGTCTAGATCATCGATAAAGATATTAAGTTTGGCCCCAAGACTGAGTCCTGGGGAACACCGCTTGTGAGTGGCTGCCAACTGGATTTAACTCCGCTCACCCCAACTCTCTGGGCTCGGCCTTCCAGCTATTTTTTTTTTTTTACCTAGCGAAGAGTGCACCTGTCTATGCCATGAGCTGCCAGCCTCTCTAAGAGAATGCTGTGGGAGACAGTATGGAAGGCTTTACTAAAGTCCAGGTAGATAACATCCACGGGCCTTCCTTCAGCTCTCCGTCCCTGTCTTCCAGCTCAGGGGGCTGAATGCCCTGGGGACAACTGGTCTGACTATTAAAGACTGAGGCAGAGAAGGCATTAAGTACCTCAGCCTTTTCCTCATCCTTGGTGGCTGTGTTCCCCTCTGCATCCAATAAAGGACGGAGAGTCTCCTCAGCTCTCTTTTTGTTGTTAATGTATTTGTAAAAGCATTTTTTGTTATCCCTTACAACAGTGGCCAGATTGAGTTCTAGCTGGGCTTTTGCCTTTCTAATTTTATCTCTGCATGACCTAACAAGATCCCTCTATTCTTCTTGAGTTGCCTGACCCTTCTTCAAAGAGTGGTAGACTCTCCTTTTTTTTCCCCTGAGTCTCAGCCAAAGTTCCATGTTCAGCCAGGTCGGTCATCTTCCCTGCCGGTTCTTCTTACAGCACGTGGGGACGGCTTGCTCCCGTGCGTTTAAGACTTCCTTCTTAAAGAATGCCCAGCCTTCCTGAACCCCTTTTCCCTTCAGGACTGTCTCCCAAGGGACTCTCTTAACCAGTGTCCTGAGCAGGCCAAAGTCTGCCCTCCAGAAGTCCGTGTTAGTGGTTTTGCTGATCCCCCTCCTTACTTCACCATGAATCAAAAACTCTATCACTTCATGGTCGCTAAGCCCAAGACGGCCTCCGACCACCACATCTCCCACCAGTCCTTCTCTGTTTGTGAAGAGCAGGCTGAGCGAGACATCTCCCCTGGTAGGCTCGCTTACCAGCTGTGTCAGGAAGTTATCTTCCACACACTCCAGGAACCTCCTAGACTGTTTCCCCTGCTATGTTGCATTTCCAGCAGACGTCTGGTAAGTTGAAGTCCCCCACAAGAACAAGGACTAGCGGTTGTGAGACTTCTGCCAGCTGCTTGTAGAATGCTTCATCTGCCTCTTCATCCTGGCTGGGTGGTCTGTAACAGACTCCCAGCAGGATATCTGCATTGCTGGCCTTCCCTCTCATCCTTATCCATAAGCACTCGACCTTATTATCACAATCGTCGAGCTCTATACAATCGAAACACTCCCTAACATACAGAGCCACCTCACCGCCTCTCCTTCCATGCCTATCCCTTCTGAAGAGCTTATGGCCATCCATGGCAGCACTCCAGTCATGAGACTTGTCCCACCACGTTTCTGTGATGGCAACTAAGTCACAGCTATCCTGCTGCACAATGGCTTCCAGTTCCTCCTGTTTGTTGCCCATGCTGCGTGCATTGGTGTGGATGCACTTGAGCTGGGCTTTCAATTTCACCCCCAACACTGGCATGCTACCCCTAGGCTCCTCTCTAGTGAGCCTGGTTATACTTCCTTCCCACTTCGATCCTAGTTTAAAGCCCTCTCGATGAGCCTCACCAGCTCATGAGAATCCTTTTCCTTCTTTGAGATAGCTGGACTCCATTAGTCGCCAGCAGACCCAGTGCCATGTAAACCTCCCCATAATCAAAAAACCCCAAAATCCCACCGGTGGCACCAGCCTCTGAGCCACATGTTGATCAGTTAAGTTTTCCTGTTCCTTTCAGTATTCTTCCCTGCCACTGACGGGATTGAGGAAAACACTACCTGTGCTCCTGATCCTTCAACTAATCGTCCTAGTGCCCTGAAGTCCCTTTTCATCACTTTTGGACTTCTCTCTGCAACCTCATCACTGCCAACCTGCATAACCAACAGCGGATAATAATCAGAGGGCTGTACCAGACCAGGGAGTTTCCCGGTAACGTCTCTAATCCGGGCCCCAGGGGGGCAGCAGACTTCCCTGTGGGATGCGCCTAGTTGGCAGATTGGGCCCTCTGTTCCCCTCAGAAGGGACTCGCCTATGACAATTACCCTCCTTTTTTTCTTAACAGAGGCAGTCAAAAGGCAAGGGGTTGACTGACTCACCCTAGGCAACCCCCTAGATGGACCTTCACTTACATTCTCATTTACCTGGCCCTCCAGTTCCAGAGCCCCATATCTGTTGTATAAGGGAAACTGGGAGAGTGAGGGAGGCTGGGAGGGGATTCGCCTGCTACCCCAAGCAGGGACCTGTTTCCATTCCCCCTTGTCTCTAAGGTCCTCTCCTTCTACTTGGTGGCAAGAGGGTAGGGGATCCTCTGCTTCTTGTGGAGCACCCATCGGCTGCCTTGGCCTCAGGGATGATAGGGTGTGGCTCCACCAATCTATCTCCCTCTCATACTCCCCGATACCCCTTAATCTTTCCACTTCCTCTTTCAGCTCTGCCACCAGGCTGAACAGATCATCCACCTGGTCACACCAAAACCGGCTGTTGTCACTGCTGCCCTCCGGTCCCAGTGACAGGCTCACGCACTCCCTGCAGCCAGAGACCTGGACAGCTGTATGTTTGCATGGGAACTCCATGTGGGTTGCCATATTCCTTCTGTCAATGGCTTTCAGGCAAGTGGAAACCATAGCCCGTCCTCTCCTGGGAGGGGGATGACCACCAGGTGAGCTGCCCTTTAGAACCAGGATGAGTACCGTGCCCTACCCACACACCCAGCCTGCGCAAACTGCCTCGCAAACTGCCGCGCCACATCCTGCCTGCCCCCCCATCATTCGCCATGCTCCTGGCCGCTTGCGCTCCCTGGGGACTGCTCTTGTATGCGAGCGGGTTTGGCTGCCTTCGCTTTTGTCCCCGCCGAGTCAGAGCTGCCTCTCATCAGGAGCTCCCTCTCTTCTGCTCCGGGGAACCCTCTCTCTCCCTGTGCTTTTGCCTGTGCAGTTTTGCCGCTTTAGGAAGGGGCCCTCATGGCAATCCCCCGCTCCAGAGCCCTTCGCCTCAGTGGCTTTGCTGAAAGGGCGGGTACACGGGGTTTTAAACTGCCGCCTTCGCTCTCATCCCCGCCCACGCTGAGACAGAGGTGCCTCTCCTCAGCAGCTCCCTCTTTTCTGCCCCGGGGGGGCCACAGAGGAATCCTCTCTCTCCCTGTGCTTTTGCCTGTGCGGTTTTGCCACTTTAGGAAGGGGCCCTCATGGCAATCCCCCGCTCCAGAGCCCTTCGCCTCAGTGGCTTTGCTGAAAGGGCGGGTACACGGGGTTTTAAACTGCCGCCTTCGCTCTCATCCCCGCCCACGCTGAGACAGAGGTGCCTCTCCTCAGCAGCTCCCTCTTTTCTGCCCCGGGGGGGCCACAGAGGAATCCTCTCTCTCCCTGTGCTTTTGCCTGTGCGGTTTTGCCACTTTAGGAAGGGGCCCTCATAGCAATCCCCCGCTCCAGAGCCCTTCGCCTCAGTGGCTTTGCTGAAAGGGCGGGTACACTGGGTTTTAAACTGCCGCCTTCCCTCTCATCCCCGCCCACGCTGAGACAGAGCTGCCTCTCGGCACTAGCTCCCTTTTTCTGCCCCTGGGGGTACTGGCTTGGGAACCCTCTCTCTCTCCCTCTGCTTTTGCGTTTGCGGGTGGCAGCAGTCACAAGAGCAGAAAAGACAATTGTTTAAAAATCATGCCAGATTTTCAGAAGTAACCTCTGAGGAGGCTCAGAAAGGAGAAAGGATGGCATTTCAGGTGAGGAAGTCTCCAGGACAACTTTTGACATTCAGAGTCAACCACCCTGTAAAATGAAAGCCCAGCAGCTCACCTGTACGTGAGCCAGCTGCGGGCAGAGGCAGGGCGTACTAGGATGAGTTGGGCACTGCAGGACGCTTATCCCACCACCCTAAGCCTCCTACTTTCTCCTATAGCCAATAGGGTTGGGAAGTACAGGGGAAGCACATTTATCTTGTGCCAGAATGTGATGGTTTTGGTGCTGCGTGATGGCTTCTGTCATGCCTCAAACATGGTAACTAGCTTTTCTTGCATAACCTAGAAAGTACACACGAGTCTGCACAATTTCTTCTGCACATTGGGAAAGGCCTCTCTTGCCTCTGTTTCCAAGGACAAACTCCCTAAAGCGGCACCACAGAGGTATTGCCACACCTTGCTAAGCGAGAGCTCCCGGCAGCAAATTCTGCTTACTAACACCAGGCCCACGTTGCCCTTGCCAGGAAAAAAAAATGTAGATTAAGACACATGCGGAAAATAAGAGGCGAAATAGAAATTCCAGGTGTTCAAATGTACATTCTTATTATTACGTGAGCCCAACAGTATAAGAACGTAAGGCTGCTAGATTAAACGCGTGAACGCCATCAGTTTTTCCCTCGTTGCGTGTTTCTGCCGTGCACACGTCATGAAGGTCTGGCCCTGCAAGCTGGACTTCCCCAGCTCTCAATCAGTCCTAGGACACAAATGTCACATCTGCCACACGCCAGGAGCCTGTATGAGGTCACAGTGCACTTCCGTGACGAGCCAAGGCATGTCCCCAAGGCCACCTGGCAGCAGGCACCAGAACCTCTCCTGACCGAGAGGTTGCCTGCTCACCCTCGCCGCGCTCCGCGACCGAGAGCTGCAGCAGTCAAGTAGTTCATCCACTCCAAGTCTGATGGCCAAGGCCGAGAAAGGTGAAGCACTGCTGCTCCTCCCAGGGAGGTTTCGCACCGGGCCTCTGTCAGGGAAGCCCTTCGGTAACTCTTCTGCTCTTGCCGTAGGCTTTGTAGCCACCTCCAACACGGACGGAGCCTACGTGGGCACCTGGAGACCTCATCGCCCACGAGGTCCCATCCTAGCGCAGTTCACCAGCCCGGGACCCAAATACTCAATCCCTGGGACAACAGGTAAAACCACCATCGCAAGGGGGGTGCACCACACCCACTACCTCCAGGGGACAAGCAGCCACAGCTCCATTCCCCTTTGCTCCAGGCCTCCATGCTCTCATGCCAAGTTAGCTGAGCAACTGTTTTGGGGTGCAATACTTCATAACAATAGCATTTTGGCGGTATTCTGATGAATTGCACAATGCCTACGTCGTTCTTGCTGGAAGTCATTGTACCATCGTGTTGGCCTGCTGGCATCATGCTTGGAGGAAAAAGTCGCACAGGAAGGGAATTTCTTCAGGCCAGCAACTCCAGCCACTCCACTTCTTAGAAACTAGCTTTAAATATGCCGTTGCAGGCAGGTGTCCTTTCACAAGCTTTTCTTCCTAGGATACCTGGCTCACAATCCCACCAAAACCAAAGCCCCTGCATACACATTGCGAGGGGCCAAACCACCCATGACAGACAGCTCGTCTCCGGGTCCTCGGTACTATGTCCAGCCCTCCATCACCAGGCATGGGAAGCACACGGCTCCAGCACAGCACATTTGCGGACTTCCCAAGGTGAAGACAGAGATCACCCCTGGACCAAGTGAGTACCATTTCTCTAGCACTTCCTTCAGGCAAGACAAGCGCGCCTTCCTTTTGCCCTGTGCTACCGGCGTACAAAACGTCAGCTTGCACCCTGAAGAGGCTTCAGAGGTTTCCAGACGGAAAGCGAACAAGGCTGAGCGCCTCCTCCTGACCTTTCCCCTTTGGCTTGAGGAAAAGAGCCCAGCTTCACTGCTTTTCTCTGCTTCTCCTCTGCCCTAGGCGACTACTCCACCGACAAGGCCGACAAACACCTCTACCAGTGCGCGCCGGTGCAGTCCATGGCCTTCCGGCACAAGGCTCTCAAAACCAACCAATCTCCAGGTGAGGGAACTCGGGCAAATACGCAAACACTTGCAGCCTGCGTGCCCTCCAGGGAAAATGTGCCGAGCGGCTTTTTCAACAGGCCTAGGGAAAAGCCTGCACAGCAGGACAAGCTTGCTTGGTGTCCCAGAGCACCAGCTTCTCCCACCCCACAGAAGGACTGGCAACTCAGGCTTGGAGCTGCCAACACATGCTGCATGCGACAGAAGACGGAGGCATTGGGAGGAGGGGCGAGGCATCCTTCCTGCTCCTTGTAGCAGGCTTGGCAGGCTGCTTCTCTCCCGCTCTGGTACCGCTCCTCTCCCTGCAGGACTCACACGCGCTCTCTTCCCATTGCCCTTCCAGGTCCTGGCACCTACACCCTGCCTCGGCTGGTGGGACCCAACACAGCCTACACCCACGCCAGCCCGTGCTACTCCATGAAAGGGAGGAGTAAGCACAATGGCTTTGCTGAAGACCTCTCCAAGGTGAGCTATGCGTCTCTGCTCTCTCACGTCAGCAGCTGAAGCTCAGCTTCTCTCCTCGGGGCAGAAGGACTCCAGCGCCTGCTGCAGCCTCTCGTAACGCACGCTTCTATGCGCCAGCGGCAAAACCCGAGAAGCCACGGGGTCCCCTGGCTCTCCTGCTGTTAACAGTGGGAGAGGGGATGCTCTGTTGACACCTGCGGTGCCTCGTTTTCCAGCACTAACAGTTCTGGTGGGGCAAAGCTCATCGGCACTGATGGGAACCTCCCTCCTCCTCGGGGAAATCTGCCTCTCTGCAGGGAAACAGGAGGTGCCCTTGTTCCCATCGCTCCGCGCCCCTCACACCACTTCTCTGGCCAGCCAGCTCAACTCGCGCAGCCCCTGTGGGCACTTGGCAAGAATCGGCACCTGCCTTTTGTACCCAGCAACCTCCCCGCCTCTCTTACAGACGCCAGGTCCTGCTGCATTCCCCAAAGTGGAACTGGACATCTACAAAAAGAAGGCTCCCATGTACACAATGGGAACCAAAAGTGGACTTGGAGGCGAGAAAACAGTGAAGCCAGGGCCAGCAGACTACTGCCTGGGAAAGGTAAGGCAGCCTGCCCTCTCCTCCTCTGCTTGTCAACAACCAGCCCTTAAGCATCTCCCCCTGCTGACAGGGCTTCTGAGAACTCAAGACCGCCTTTTCAAAAACAAGGCACCACGGTCACCTGTTTTTCTTCTCACTTTTCTCCTTCCAGGTGACGCTGACCAGGCCCCAGGCACCTGCTCCCACTTTTGGACTCCGTCATTCCCTCTACACCACTCCTCTAATATCTTTGATAGAACTCTAATAAAACAACGTACCCCCAAAGATCTGGCCTGTTTGCCTTCATCTGTGGGAAGAGGGGCTGTGCATGAGTGAGGACAATCACCTCTCTCCATTTCACGTCTACGCCTCAACCAAGACATGGCAAGACGAGGACGAGGGCAGAGCACCGAGATCAGCAGCGTAAGCCAGGCAGAGAGTTCTGACAGCACTCTTTCACCTGAACGGAGCTAAACACTGCCCCGTGAAAGCAGTCCAGCCCTTCCCCACATGCTCTGCCCCCATAGCCAAGCGTCCCACAGGCACGGGGGGGGACCCCCAAGGACTGAGCTGCAAACGACAGCTTTGTTGTGTGAGACGGGAAGAGCTCAATTCTTCCAGAAGATAGCGTGAGCTTTATTGTACTTCTTCACAGTCCATTCAAAATGGGAGGGACCAACGATTACACCCAACAGCGTGCACCAGCATCTCGGCTGTGATGGATGGCAGAGTCCGTCAGGCCTTGGGGAACAGACCTTTGCTCTTCTCAGCAACCTGCCAGGAGACGCGCCCTGGCCTGACAGAGGTGTTGGCAGACTTCAGCCCTTTGCACAGCTGCAAGGAGGAAACAACCCCATCTTCCCCAGCCCTCGCGGCCTACGGCACTGTGCAATTCTTTCAGGTTTCTACCACCGGGAAGTCACAGAAACCTGGAGATACTGAAGGCAGAGGAAGTTTTTTGCTGCTGCCCTACCTGCCCATCTACCTTTTCCCATTATTAGTCTGCCTGTACACCGAGGGTCACATCAAAGAACAAATGTTTCCTGCTGGTGATGTGAGATTGCCTTTAACTTGTGCCATGTATCAGGGCTGGAATTTGAAGTTCCCCGGCACACTTTCCATTTGTAATTGGCTGTTATCTCCAAGGGGAGCCTAACTGGCAAGTTGCAACCTGGTGACACTTCTCTACAGGGAGAAGAGGAAGGGCCAACACATTTTCTCTTGGTGAGAGAGGTTTGGCTGTTTGGGAGATACTGTGGAACATGAGGGGGCTTCTTCAACTTTTCTCATCAGCTCATTTCAGTAATAGAGACTGGTGCTGGCTGCACGCTTAAGCGGACCATCAATCTCAGCTCTGTGTGCCACCAAATCTCTTAAAAAGAGGGATATGGGCCAGGCTGGAATGATATATGTACCTAGAAAGAAAAATGGGAGCTTCTGCTTCTTGCATATACTGAGACGTGGCTTGTGAGTGCAATGGGAAGACTTGGTGACTGGATGTGATGGTCTAGGTATGTTGGCGTGAACTCCCCAAGCCTCTCGTGAATAGCGCAGCCAGCCACAGAGTGCTTGCTTCGGGGCTCCTTTTCAGCCTTGCTCGACTAGGATTCGAGGCCGATGATGTGTCTGTTCCGCCTTACTGTCTCCAGGAGAGCAAGAGAAACCCCCTCCTGCACGATCCCGTTACCACTTGGGGTGTTATCAGGAAGCTTGACAGAGCAGTGAATCATAGAATATTAAGGTTGTACAAGATCTCTAAGATCATCAAGACCAAACGTCGACCCAAAACCACCATGTCTACTAAACCATGTCCCAAGTGCCACGTCTACAGGTTTTTTGAACACCTTCAGGGATGGTCACTCCACCACCTCTCTGGCAGCCTGTTCCAATGCCTGACCACTCTTTTGGTGAAGAAATGTTTCCTAATATCTAATCTAAATCCCCCCTTGATCCAACTTAAGACCATTTCCTCTTGTCCTTTTGCTAGTTACCTGGGAGAAGAGACCAACACCCACCCGGCTACAACCTCCTTTCAGGTAGTTGTAGAGAGCAATAAAGTCTCCACTCAGCCTCCTCTTCTCCAGGCTAAATAACCCCAGTTCCCTCAGCCGCTCCTCATAAGACTTGTGCTCCAGTCCCTTGACCAGCTTCATTGCCCTTCTCTGGACATGCTCCAGCACCTCAATGTCCTTCTTGTAGTGAGGGGCCCAAAACTGAACACAGTATTTGAGGTGCAGCCTCCCCAGAGCCGAGTACAGGGGCACAATCACTTCCCTACTCCTGCTGGCCACACTATTGCTGATACAAGCCAGGATGCTGTTGCCCTTCTGGGCCACCTGAGCACACTGCTGGCTCACGTTCAGCCAGATGTCAACCAGCACACCCAGGTCCTTTTCTGCTAGGCAGCTTTCCAGCCACTCTTCCCCAAGCCTCTAGCGTTGCATGGGGTTGTTGTGACGAAAGTCCAGGACCTGGCACTTGCCTGGTTAAACTTCATACAGTTGGCCTCGGCCCATCGATCCAGCCTGTCCAGATCCCTCTACAGAGCCTTCCTACCCTCAAGCAGATCAACACTCCCACCCAGTTTGGTGTCATCTGCAAACTTACTGAGGGTGCATTCAATCCCCTCGTCTAGATCATCGATAAAGATATTAAGTTTGGCCCCAAGACTGAGTCCTGGGGAACACCGCTTGTGAGTGGCTGCCAACTGGATTTAACTCCGCTCACCCCAACTCTCTGGGCTCGGCCTTCCAGCTATTTTTTTTTTTTTACCTAGCGAAGAGTGCACCTGTCTATGCCATGAGCTGCCAGCCTCTCTAAGAGAATGCTGTGGGAGACAGTATGGAAGGCTTTACTAAAGTCCAGGTAGATAACATCCACGGGCCTTCCTTCAGCTCTCCGTCCCTGTCTTCCAGCTCAGGGGGCTGAATGCCCTGGGGACAACTGGTCTGACTATTAAAGACTGAGGCAGAGAAGGCATTAAGTACCTCAGCCTTTTCCTCATCCTTGGTGGCTGTGTTCCCCTCTGCATCCAATAAAGGACGGAGAGTCTCCTCAGCTCTCTTTTTGTTGTTAATGTATTTGTAAAAGCATTTTTTGTTATCCCTTACAACAGTGGCCAGATTGAGTTCTAGCTGGGCTTTTGCCTTTCTAATTTTATCTCTGCATGACCTAACAAGATCCCTCTATTCTTCTTGAGTTGCCTGACCCTTCTTCAAAGAGTGGTAGACTCTCCTTTTTTTTCCCCTGAGTCTCAGCCAAAGTTCCATGTTCAGCCAGGTCGGTCATCTTCCCTGCCGGTTCTTCTTACAGCACGTGGGGACGGCTTGCTCCCGTGCGTTTAAGACTTCCTTCTTAAAGAATGCCCAGCCTTCCTGAACCCCTTTTCCCTTCAGGACTGTCTCCCAAGGGACTCTCTTAACCAGTGTCCTGAGCAGGCCAAAGTCTGCCCTCCAGAAGTCCGTGTTAGTGGTTTTGCTGATCCCCCTCCTTACTTCACCATGAATCAAAAACTCTATCACTTCATGGTCGCTAAGCCCAAGACGGCCTCCGACCACCACATCTCCCACCAGTCCTTCTCTGTTTGTGAAGAGCAGGCTGAGCGAGACATCTCCCCTGGTAGGCTCGCTTACCAGCTGTGTCAGGAAGTTATCTTCCACACACTCCAGGAACCTCCTAGACTGTTTCCCCTGCTATGTTGCATTTCCAGCAGACGTCTGGTAAGTTGAAGTCCCCCACAAGAACAAGGACTAGCGGTTGTGAGACTTCTGCCAGCTGCTTGTAGAATGCTTCATCTGCCTCTTCATCCTGGCTGGGTGGTCTGTAACAGACTCCCAGCAGGATATCTGCATTGCTGGCCTTCCCTCTCATCCTTATCCATAAGCACTCGACCTTATTATCACAATCGTCGAGCTCTATACAATCGAAACACTCCCTAACATACAGAGCCACCTCACCGCTTCTCCTTCCATGCCTATCCCTTCTGAAGAGCTTATGGCCATCCATGGCAGCACTCCAGTCATGAGACTTGTCCCACCACGTTTCTGTGATGGCAACTAAGTCACAGCTATCCTGCTGCACAATGGCTTCCAGTTCCTCCTGTTTGTTGCCCATGCTGCGTGCATTGGTGTGGATGCACTTGAGCTGGGCTTTCAATTTCACCCCCAACACTGGCATGCTACCCCTAGGCTCCTCTCTAGTGAGCCTGGTTATACTTCCTTCCCACTTCGATCCTAGTTTAAAGCCCTCTCGATGAGCCTCACCAGCTCATGAGAATCCTTTTCCTTCTTTGAGATAGCTGGACTCCATTAGTCGCCAGCAGACCCAGTGCCATGTAAACCTCCCCATAATCAAAAAACCCCAAAATCCCACCGGTGGCACCAGCCTCTGAGCCACATGTTGATCAGTTAAGTTTTCCTGTTCCTTTCAGTATTCTTCCCTGCCACTGACGGGATTGAGGAAAACACTACCTGTGCTCCTGATCCTTCAACTAATCGTCCTAGTGCCCTGAAGTCCCTTTTCATCACTTTTGGACTTCTCTCTGCAACCTCATCACTGCCAACCTGCATAACCAACAGCGGATAATAATCAGAGGGCTGTACCAGACCAGGGAGTTTCCCGGTAACGTCTCTAATCCGGGCCCCAGGGGGGCAGCAGACTTCCCTGTGGGATGCGCCTAGTTGGCAGATTGGGCCCTCTGTTCCCCTCAGAAGGGACTCGCCTATGACAATTACCCTCCTTTTTTTCTTAACAGAGGCAGTCAAAAGGCAAGGGGTTGACTGACTCACCCTAGGCAACCCCCTAGATGGACCTTCACTTACATTCTCATTTACCTGGCCCTCCAGTTCCAGAGCCCCATATCTGTTGTATAAGGGAAACTGGGAGAGTGAGGGAGGCTGGGAGGGGATTCGCCTGCTACCCCAAGCAGGGACCTGTTTCCATTCCCCCTTGTCTCTAAGGTCCTCTCCTTCTACTTGGTGGCAAGAGGGTAGGGGATCCTCTGCTTCTTGTGGAGCACCCATCGGCTGCCTTGGCCTCAGGGATGATAGGGTGTGGCTCCACCAATCTATCTCCCTCTCATACTCCCCGATACCCCTTAATCTTTCCACTTCCTCTTTCAGCTCTGCCACCAGGCTGAACAGATCATCCACCTGGTCACACCAAAACCGGCTGTTGTCACTGCTGCCCTCCGGTCCCAGTGACAGGCTCACGCACTCCCTGCAGCCAGAGACCTGGACAGCTGTATGTTTGCATGGGAACTCCATGTGGGTTGCCATATTCCTTCTGTCAATGGCTTTCAGGCAAGTGGAAACCATAGCCCGTCCTCTCCTGGGAGGGGGATGACCACCAGGTGAGCTGCCCTTTAGAACCAGGATGAGTACCGTGCCCTACCCACACACCCAGCCTGCGCAAACTGCCTCGCAAACTGCCGCGCCACATCCTGCCTGCCCCCCCATCATTCGCCATGCTCCTGGCCGCTTGCGCTCCCTGGGGACTGCTCTTGTATGCGAGCGGGTTTGGCTGCCTTCGCTTTTGTCCCCGCCGAGTCAGAGCTGCCTCTCATCAGGAGCTCCCTCTCTTCTGCTCCGGGGAACCCTCTCTCTCCCTGTGCTTTTGCCTGTGCAGTTTTGCCGCTTTAGGAAGGGGCCCTCATGGCAATCCCCCGCTCCAGAGCCCTTCGCCTCAGTGGCTTTGCTGAAAGGGCGGGTACACGGGGTTTTAAACTGCCGCCTTCGCCCTCATCCCCGCCCACGCTGAGACAGAGCTGCCTCTCGGCACTAGCTCCCTTTTTCTGCCCCTGGGGGTACTGGCTTGGGAACCCTCTCTCTCTCCCTCTGCTTTTGCGTTTGCGGGTGGCAGCAGTCACAAGAGCAGAAAAGACAATTGTTTAAAAATCATGCCAGATTTTCAGAAGTAACCTCTGAGGAGGCTCAGAAAGGAGAAAGGATGGCATTTCAGGTGAGGAAGTCTCCAGGACAACTTTTGACATTCAGAGTCAACCACCCTGTAAAATGAAAGCCCAGCAGCTCACCTGTACGTGAGCCAGCTGCGGGCAGAGGCAGGGCGTACTAGGATGAGTTGGGCACTGCAGGACGCTTATCCCACCACCCTAAGCCTCCTACTTTCTCCTATAGCCAATAGGGTTGGGAAGTACAGGGGAAGCACATTTATCTTGTGCCAGAATGTGATGGTTTTGGTGCTGTGTGATGGCTTCTGTCATGCCTCAAACATGGTAACTAGCTTTTCTTGCATAACCTAGAAAGTACACACGAGTCTGCACAATTTCTTCTGCACATTGGGAAAGGCCTCTCTTGCCTCTGTTTCCAAGGACAAACTCCCTAAAGCGGCACCACAGAGGTATTGCCACACCTTGCTAAGCGAGAGCCCCCGGCAGCAAATTCTGCTTACTAACACCAGGCCCACGTTGCCCTTGCCAGGAAAAAAAAAATGTAGATTAAGACACATGCGGAAAATAAGAGGCGAAATAGAAATTCCAGGTGTTCAAATGCACATTCTTATTATTACGTGAGCCCAACAGTAGAAGAACGTAAGGCTGCTAGATTAAACGCGTGAACGCCATCAGTTTTTCCCTCGTTGCGTGTTTCTGCCGTGCACACGTCATGAAGGTCTGGCCCTGCAAGCTGGACTTCCCCAGCTCTCAATCAGTCCTAGGACACAAATGTCACATCTGACACATGCCAGGAGCCTGTATGAGGTCACAGTGCACTTCCGTGACAAGCCAAGGCATGTCCCCAAGGCCACCTGGCAGCAGGCACCAGAACCTCTCCTGACCGAGAGGTTGCCTGCTCACCCTCGCCGCGCTCCGCGACCGAGAGCTGCAGCAGTCAAGTAGTTCATCCACTCCAAGTCCGATGGCCAAGGCCGAGAAAGGTGAAGCACTGCTGCTCCTCCCAGGGAGGTTTCGCACCGGGCCTCTGTCAGGGAAGCCCTTCGGTAACTCTTCTGCTCTTGCCGTAGGCTTTGTAGCCACCTCCAACACGGACGGAGCCTATGTGGGCACCTGGAGACCTCATCGCCCACGAGGTCCCATCCTGGCGCAGTTCACCAGCCCGGGACCCAAATACTCAATCCCTGGGACAACAGGTAAAACCACCATCGCAAGGGGGGTGCACCACACCCACTACCTCCAGGGGACAAGCAGCCACAGCTCCATTCCCCTTTGCTCCAGGCCTCCATGCTCTCATGCCAAGTTAGCTGAGCAACTGTTTCGGGGTGCAATACTTCATAACAACAGCATTTTGGCGGTATTCTGATGAATTGCACAATGCCTACGTCGTTCTTGCTGGAAGTCATTGTACCACCGTGTTGGCCTGCTGGCATCACGCTTGGAGGAAAAAGTCGCACAGGAAGGGAATTTCTTCAGGCCAGCAACTCCAGCCACTCCACTTCTTAGAAACTAGCTTTAAATATGCCGTTGCAGGCAGGTGTCCTTTCACAAGCTTTTCTTCCTAGGATACCTGGCTCACAATCCCACCAAAACCAAAGCCCCTGCATACACATTGCGAGGGGCCAAACCACCCATGACAGACAGCTCGTCTCCGGGTCCTCGGTACTATGTCCAGCCCTCCATCACCAGGCATGGGAAGCACACGGCTCCAGCACAGCACATTTGCGGACTTCCCAAGGTGAAGACAGAGATCACCCCTGGACCAAGTGAGTACCATTTCTCTAGCACTTCCTTCAGGCAAGACAAGCGCGCCTTCCTTTTGCCCTGTGCTACCGGCGTACAAAACGTCAGCTTGCACCCTGAAGAGGCTTCAGAGGTTTCCAGACGGAAAGCGAACAAGGCTGAGCGCCTCCTCCTGACCTTTCCCCTTTGGCTTGAGGAAAAGAGCCCAGCTTCACTGCTTTTCTCTGCTTCTCCTCTGCCCTAGGCGACTACTCCACCGACAAGGCCGACAAACACCTCTACCAGTGCGCGCCGGTGCAGTCCATGGCCTTCCGGCACAAGGCTCTCAAAACCAACCAATCTCCAGGTGAGGGAACTCGGGCAAATACGCAAACACTTGCAGCCTGCGTGCCCTCCAGGGAAAATGTGCCGAGCGGCTTTTTCAACAGGCCTAGGGAAAAGCCTGCACAGCAGGACAAGCTTGCTTGGTGTCCCAGAGCACCAGCTTCTCCCACCCCACAGAAGGACTGGCAACTCAGGCTTGGAGCTGCCAACACACGCTGCATGCGACAGAAGACGGAGGCATTGGGAGGAGGGGCGAGGCATCCTTCCTGCTCCTTGTAGCAGGCTTGGCAGGCTGCTTCTCTCCCGCTCTGGTACCGCTCCTCTCCCTGCAGGACTCACACGCGCTCTCTTCCCATTGCCCTTCCAGGTCCTGGCACCTACACCCTGCCTCGGCTGGTGGGACCCAACACAGCCTACACCCACGCCAGCCCGTGCTACTCCATGAAAGGGAGGAGTAAGCACAATGGCTTTGCTGAAGACCTCTCCAAGGTGAGCTATGCGTCTCTGCTCTCTCACGTCAGCAGCTGAAGCTCAGCTTCTCTCCTCGGGGCAGAAGGACTCCAGCGCCTGCTGCAGCCTCTCGTAACGCACGCTTCTATGCGCCAGCGGCAAAACCCGAGAAGCCACGGGGTCCCCTGGCTCTCCTGCTGTTAACAGTGGGAGAGGGGATGCTCTGTTGACACCTGCGGTGCCTCGTTTTCCAGCACTAACAGTTCTGGTGGGGCAAAGCTCATCGGCACTGATGGGAACCTCCCTCCTCCTCGGGGAAATCTGCCTCTCTGCAGGGAAACAGGAGGTGCCCTTGTTCCCATCGCTCCGTGCCCCTCACACCACTTCTCTGGCCAGCCAGCTCAACTCGCGCAGCCCCTGTGGGCACTTGGCAAGAATCGGCACCTGCCTTTTGTACCCAGCAACCTCCCCGCCTCTCTTACAGACGCCAGGTCCTGCTGCGTTCCCCAAAGTGGAACTGGACATCTACAAAAAGAAGGCTCCCATGTACACAATGGGAACCAAAAGTGGACTTGGAGGCGAGAAAACAGTGAAGCCAGGGCCAGCAGACTACTGCCTGGGAAAGGTAAGGCAGCCTGCCCTCTCCTCCTCTGCTTGTCAACAACCAGCCCTTAAGCATCTCCCCCTGCTGACAGGGCTTCTGAGAACTCAAGACCGCCTTTTCAAAAACAAGGCACCACGGTCACCTGTTTTTCTTCTCACTTTTCTCCTTCCAGGTGACGCTGACCAGGCCCCAGGCACCTGCTCCCACTTTTGGACTCCGTCATTCCCTCTACACCACTCCTCTAATATCTTTGATAGAACTCTAATAAAACAACGTACCCCCAAAGATCTGGCCTGTTTGCCTTCATCTGTGGGAAGAGGGGCTGTGCATGAGTGAGGACAATCACCTCTCTCCATTTCACGTCTACGCCTCAACCAAGACATGGCAAGACGAGGACGAGGGCAGAGCACCGAGATCAGCAGCGTAAGCCAGGCAGAGAGTTCTGACAGCACTCTTTCACCTGAACGGAGCTAAACACTGCCCCGTGAAAGCAGTCCAGCCCTTCCCCACATGCTCTGCCCCCATAGCCAAGCGTCCCACAGGCACGGGGGGGGACCCCCAAGGACTGAGCTGCAAACGACAGCTTTGTTGTGTGAGACGGGAAGAGCTCAATTCTTCCAGAAGATAGCGTGAGCTTTATTGTACTTCTTCACAGTCCATTCAAAATGGGAGGGACCAACGATTACACCCAACAGCGTGCACCAGCATCTCGGCTGTGATGGATGGCAGAGTCCGTCAGGCCTTGGGGAACAGACCTTTGCTCTTCTCAGCATCCTGCCAGGAGACGCGCCCTGGCCTGACAGAGGTGTTGGCAGACTTCAGCCCTTTGCACAGCTGCAAGGAGGAAACAACCCCATCTTCCCCAGCCCTCGCGGCCTACGGCACTGTGCAATTCTTTCAGGTTTCTACCACCGGGAAGTCACAGAAACCTGGAGATACTGAAGGCAGAGGAAGTTTTTTGCTGCTGCCCTACCTGCCCATCTACCTTTTCCCATTATTAGTCTGCCTGTACACCGAGGGTCACATCAAAGAACAAATGTTTCCTGCTGGTGATGTGAGATTGCCTTTAACTTGTGCCATGTATCAGGGCTGGAATTTGAAGTTCCCCGGCACACTTTCCATTTGTAATTGGCTGTTATCTCCAAGGGGAGCCTAACTGGCAAGTTGCAACCTGGTGACACTTCTCTACAGGGAGAAGAGGAAGGGCCAACGCATTTTCTCTTGGTGAGAGAGGTTTGGCTGTTTGGGAGATACTGTGGAACATGAGGGGGCTTCTTCAACTTTTCTCATCAGCTCATTTCAGTAATAGAGACTGGTGCTGGCTGCACGCTTAAGCGGACCATCAATCTCAGCTCTGTGTGCCACCAAATCTCTTAAAAAGAGGGATATGGGCTAGGCTGGAATGATATATGTACCTAGAAAGAAAAATGGGAGCTTCTGCTTCTTGCATATACTGAGACGTGGCTTGTGAGTGCAATGGGAAGACTTGGTGACTGGATGTGATGGTCTAGGTATGTTGGCGTGAACTCCCCAAGCCTCTCGTGAATAGCGCAGCCAGCCACAGAGTGCTTGCTTCGGGGCTCCTTTTCAGCCTTGCTCGACTAGGATTCGAGGCCGATGATGTGTCTGTTCCGCCTTACTGTCTCCAGGAGAGCAAGAGAAACCCCCTCCTGCACGATCCCGTTACCACTTGGGGTGTTATCAGGAAGCTTGACAGAGCAGTGAATCATAGAATATTAAGGTTGTACAAGATCTCTAAGATCATCAAGACCAAACGTCGACCCAAAACCACCATGTCTACTAAACCATGTCCCAAGTGCCACGTCTACAGGTTTTTTGAACACCTTCAGGGATGGTCACTCCACCACCTCTCTGGCAGCCTGTTCCAATGCCTGACCACTCTTTTGGTGAAGAAATGTTTCCTAATATCTAATCTAAATCCCCCCTTGATCCAACTTAAGACCATTTCCTCTTGTCCTTTTGCTAGTTACCTGGGAGAAGAGACCAACACCCACCCGGCTACAACCTCCTTTCAGGTAGTTGTAGAGAGCAATAAAGTCTCCACTCAGCCTCCTCTTCTCCAGGCTAAATAACCCCAGTTCCCTCAGCCGCTCCTCATAAGACTTGTGCTCCAGTCCCTTGACCAGCTTCATTGCCCTTCTCTGGACATGCTCCAGCACCTCAATGTCCTTCTTGTAGTGAGGGGCCCAAAACTGAACACAGTATTTGAGGTGCAGCCTCCCCAGAGCCGAGTACAGGGGCACAATCACTTCCCTACTCCTGCTGGCCACACTATTGCTGATACAAGCCAGGATGCTGTTGCCCTTCTTGGCCACCTGAGCACACTGCTGGCTCACGTTCAGCCAGATGTCAACCAGCACACCCAGGTCCTTTTCTGCTAGGCAGCTTTCCAGCCACTCTTCCCCAAGCCTCTAGCGTTGCATGGGGTTGTTGTGACGAAAGTCCAGGACCTGGCACTTGCCTGGTTAAACTTCATACAGTTGGCCTCGGCCCATCGATCCAGCCTGTCCAGATCCCTCTACAGAGCCTTCCTACCCTCAAGCAGATCAACACTCCCACCCAGTTTGGTGTCATCTGCAAACTTACTGAGGGTGCATTCAATCCCCTCGTCTAGATCATCGATAAAGATATTAAGTTTGGCCCCAAGACTGAGTCCTGGGGAACACCGCTTGTGAGTGGCTGCCAACTGGATTTAACTCCGCTCACCCCAACTCTCTGGGCTCGGCCTTCCAGCTATTTTTTTTTTTTTACCTAGCGAAGAGTGCACCTGTCTATGCCATGAGCTGCCAGCCTCTCTAAGAGAATGCTGTGGGAGACAGTATGGAAGGCTTTACTAAAGTCCAGGTAGATAACATCCACGGGCCTTCCTTCAGCTCTCCGTCCCTGTCTTCCAGCTCAGGGGGCTGAATGCCCTGGGGACAGCTGGTCTGACTATTAAAGACTGAGGCAGAGAAGGCATTAAGTACCTCAGCCTTTTCCTCATCCTTGGTGGCTGTGTTCCCCTCTGCATCCAATAAAGGACGGAGAGTCTCCTCAGCTCTCTTTTTGTTGTTAATGTATTTGTAAAAGCATTTTTTGTTATCCCTTACAACAGTGGCCAGATTGAGTTCTAGCTGGGCTTTTGCCTTTCTAATTTTATCTCTGCATGACCTAACAAGATCCCTCTATTCTTCTTGAGTTGCCTGACCCTTCTTCAAAGAGTGGTAGACTCTCCTTTTTTTTCCCCTGAGTCTCAGCCAAAGTTCCATGTTCAGCCAGGTCGGTCATCTTCCCTGCCGGTTCTTCTTACAGCACGTGGGGACGGCTTGCTCCCGTGCGTTTAAGACTTCCTTCTTAAAGAATGCCCAGCCTTCCTGAACCCCTTTTCCCTTCAGGACTGTCTCCCAAGGGACTCTCTTAACCAGTGTCCTGAGCAGGCCAAAGTCTGCCCTCCAGAAGTCCGTGTTAGTGGTTTTGCTGATCCCCCTCCTTACTTCACCATGAATCAAAAACTCTATCACTTCATGGTCGCTAAGCCCAAGACGGCCTCCGACCACCACATCTCCCACCAGTCCTTCTCTGTTTGTGAAGAGCAGGCTGAGCGAGACATCTCCCCTGGTAGGCTCGCTTACCAGCTGTGTCAGGAAGTTATCTTCCACACACTCCAGGAACCTCCTAGACTGTTTCCCCTGCTATGTTGCATTTCCAGCAGACGTCTGGTAAGTTGAAGTCCCCCACAAGAACAAGGACTAGCGGTTGTGAGACTTCTGCCAGCTGCTTGTAGAATGCTTCATCTGCCTCTTCATCCTGGCTGGGTGGTCTGTAACAGACTCCCAGCAGGATATCTGCATTGCTGGCCTTCCCTCTCATCCTTATCCATAAGCACTCGACCTTATTATCACAATCGTCGAGCTCTATACAATCGAAACACTCCCTAACATACAGAGCCACCTCACCGCCTCTCCTTCCATGCCTATCCCTTCTGAAGAGCTTATGGCCATCCATGGCAGCACTCCAGTCATGAGACTTGTCCCACCACGTTTCTGTGATGGCAACTAAGTCACAGCTATCCTGCTGCACAATGGCTTCCAGTTCCTCCTGTTTGTTGCCCATGCTGCGTGCATTGGTGTGGATGCACTTGAGCTGGGCTTTCAATTTCACCCCCAACACTGGCATGCTACCCCTAGGCTCCTCTCTAGTGAGCCTGGTTATACTTCCTTCCCACTTCGATCCTAGTTTAAAGCCCTCTCGATGAGCCTCACCAGCTCATGAGAATCCTTTTCCTTCTTTGAGATAGCTGGACTCCATTAGTCGCCAGCAGACCCAGTGCCATGTAAACCTCCCCATAATCAAAAAACCCCAAAATCCCACCGGTGGCACCAGCCTCTGAGCCACATGTTGATCAGTTAAGTTTTCCTGTTCCTTTCAGTATTCTTCCCTGCCACTGACGGGATTGAGGAAAACACTACCTGTGCTCCTGATCCTTCAACTAATCGTCCTAGTGCCCTGAAGTCCCTTTTCATCACTTTTGGACTTCTCTCTGCAACCTCATCACTGCCAACCTGCATAACCAACAGCGGATAATAATCAGAGGGCTGTACCAGACCAGGGAGTTTCCCGGTAACGTCTCTAATCCGGGCCCCAGGGGGGCAGCAGACTTCCCTGTGGGATGCGCCTAGTTGGCAGATTGGGCCCTCTGTTCCCCTCAGAAGGGACTCGCCTATGACAATTACCCTCCTTTTTTTCTTAACAGAGGCAGTCAAAAGGCAAGGGGTTGACTGACTCACCCTAGGCAACCCCCTAGATGGACCTTCACTTACATTCTCATTTACCTGGCCCTCCAGTTCCAGAGCCCCATATCTGTTGTATAAGGGAAACTGGGAGAGTGAGGGAGGCTGGGAGGGGATTCGCCTGCTACCCCAAGCAGGGACCTGTTTCCATTCCCCCTTGTCTCTAAGGTCCTCTCCTTCTACTTGGTGGCAAGAGGGTAGGGGATCCTCTGCTTCTTGTGGAGCACCCATCGGCTGCCTTGGCCTCAGGGATGATAGGGTGTGGCTCCACCAATCTATCTCCCTCTCATACTCCCCGATACCCCTTAATCTTTCCACTTCCTCTTTCAGCTCTGCCACCAGGCTGAACAGATCATCCACCTGGTCACACCAAAACCGGCTGTTGTCACTGCTGCCCTCCGGTCCCAGTGACAGGCTCACGCACTCCCTGCAGCCAGAGACCTGGACAGCTGTATGTTTGCATGGGAACTCCATGTGGGTTGCCATATTCCTTCTGTCAATGGCTTTCAGGCAAGTGGAAACCATAGCCCGTCCTCTCCTGGGAGGGGGATGACCACCAGGTGAGCTGCCCTTTAGAACCAGGATGAGTACCGTGCCCTACCCACACACCCAGCCTGCGCAAACTGCCTCGCAAACTGCCGCGCCACATCCTGCCTGCCCCCCCATCATTCGCCATGCTCCTGGCCGCTTGCGCTCCCTGGGGACTGCTCTTGTATGCGAGCGGGTTTGGCTGCCTTCGCTTTTGTCCCCGCCGAGTCAGAGCTGCCTCTCATCAGGAGCTCCCTCTCTTCTGCTCCGGGGAACCCTCTCTCTCCCTGTGCTTTTGCCTGTGCAGTTTTGCCGCTTTAGGAAGGGGCCCTCATGGCAATCCCCCGCTCCAGAGCCCTTCGCCTCAGTGGCTTTGCTGAAAGGGCGGGTACACGGGGTTTTAAACTGCCGCCTTCGCCCTCATCCCCGCCCACGCTGAGACAGAGCTGCCTCTCGGCACTAGCTCCCTTTTTCTGCCCCTGGGGGTACTGGCTTGGGAACCCTCTCTCTCTCCCTCTGCTTTTGCGTTTGCGGGTGGCAGCAGTCACAAGAGCAGAAAAGACAATTGTTTAAAAATCATGCCAGATTTTCAGAAGTAACCTCTGAGGAGGCTCAGAAAGGAGAAAGGATGGCATTTCAGGTGAGGAAGTCTCCAGGACAACTTTTGACATTCAGAGTCAACCACCCTGTAAAATGAAAGCCCAGCAGCTCACCTGTACGTGAGCCAGCTGCGGGCAGAGGCAGGGCGTACTAGGATGAGTTGGGCACTGCAGGACGCTTATCCCACCACCCTAAGCCTCCTACTTTCTCCTATAGCCAATAGGGTTGGGAAGTACAGGGGAAGCACATTTATCTTGTGCCAGAATGTGATGGTTTTGGTGCTGCGTGATGGCTTCTGTCATGCCTCAAACATGGTAACTACCTTTTCTTGCATAACCTAGAAAGTACACACGAGTCTGCACAATTTCTTCTGCACATTGGGAAAGGCCTCTCTTGCCTCTGTTTCCAAGGACAAACTCCCTAAAGCGGCACCACAGAGGTATTGCCACACCTTGCTAAGCGAGAGCCCCCGGCAGCAAATTCTGCTTACTAACACCAGGCCCACGTTGCCCTTGCCAGGAAAAAAAAAATGTAGATTAAGACACATGCGGAAAATAAGAGGCGAAATAGAAATTCCAGGTGTTCAAATGCACATTCTTATTATTACGTGAGCCCAACAGTAGAAGAACGTAAGGCTGCTAGATTAAACGCGTGAACGCCATCAGTTTTTCCCTCGTCGCGTGTTTCTGCCGTGCACACGTCATGAAGGTCTGGCCCTGCAAGCTGGACTTCCCCAGCTCTCAATCAGTCCTAGGACACAAATGTCACATCTGACACATGCCAGGAGCCTGTATGAGGTCACAGTGCACTTCCGTGACAAGCCAAGGCATGTCCCCAAGGCCACCTGGCAGCAGGCACCAGAACCTCTCCTGACCGAGAGGTTGCCTGCTCACCCTCGCCGCGCTCCGCGACCGAGAGCTGCAGCAGTCAAGTAGTTCATCCACTCCAAGTCCGATGGCCAAGGCCGAGAAAGGTGAAGCACTGCTGCTCCTCCCAGGGAGGTTTCGCACCGGGCCTCTGTCAGGGAAGCCCTTCGGTAACTCTTCTGCTCTTGCCGTAGGCTTTGTAGCCACCTCCAACACGGACGGAGCCTACGTGGGCACCTGGAGACCTCATCGCCCACGAGGTCCCATCCTGGCGCAGTTCACCAGCCCGGGACCCAAATACTCAATCCCTGGGACAACAGGTAAAACCACCATCGCAAGGGGGGTGCACCACACCCACTACCTCCAGGGGACAAGCAGCCACAGCTCCATTCCCCTTTGCTCCAGGCCTCCATGCTCTCATGCCAAGTTAGCTGAGCAACTGTTTCGGGGTGCAATACTTCATAACAATAGCATTTTGGCGGTATTCTGATGAATTGCACAATGCCTACGTCGTTCTTGCTGGAAGTCATTGTACCACCGTGTTGGCCTGCTGGCATCACGCTTGGAGGAAAAAGTCGCACAGGAAGGGAATTTCTTCAGGCCAGCAACTCCAGCCACTCCACTTCTTAGAAACTAGCTTTAAATATGCCGTTGCAGGCAGGTGTCCTTTCACAAGCTTTTCTTCCTAGGATACCTGGCTCACAATCCCACCAAAACCAAAGCCCCTGCATACACATTGCGAGGGGCCAAACCACCCATGACAGACAGCTCGTCTCCGGGTCCTCGGTACTATGTCCAGCCCTCCATCACCAGGCATGGGAAGCACACGGCTCCAGCACAGCACATTTGCGGACTTCCCAAGGTGAAGACAGAGATCACCCCTGGACCAAGTGAGTACCATTTCTCTAGCACTTCCTTCAGGCAAGACAAGCGCGCCTTCCTTTTGCCCTGTGCTACCGGCGTACAAAACGTCAGCTTGCACCCTGAAGAGGCTTCAGAGGTTTCCAGACGGAAAGCGAACAAGGCTGAGCGCCTCCTCCTGACCTTTCCCCTTTGGCTTGAGGAAAAGAGCCCAGCTTCACTGCTTTTCTCTGCTTCTCCTCTGCCCTAGGCGACTACTCCACCGACAAGGCCGACAAACACCTCTACCAGTGCGCGCCGGTGCAGTCCATGGCCTTCCGGCACAAGGCTCTCAAAACCAACCAATCTCCAGGTGAGGGAACTCGGGCAAATACGCAAACACTTGCAGCCTGCGTGCCCTCCAGGGAAAATGTGCCGAGCGGCTTTTTCAACAGGCCTAGGGAAAAGCCTGCACAGCAGGACAAGCTTGCTTGGTGTCCCAGAGCACCAGCTTCTCCCACCCCACAGAAGGACTGGCAACTCAGGCTTGGAGCTGCCAACACACGCTGCATGCGACAGAAGACGGAGGCATTGGGAGGAGGGGCGAGGCATCCTTCCTGCTCCTTGTAGCAGGCTTGGCAGGCTGCTTCTCTCCCGCTCTGGTACCGCTCCTCTCCCTGCAGGACTCACACGCGCTCTCTTCCCATTGCCCTTCCAGGTCCTGGCACCTACACCCTGCCTCGGCTGGTGGGACCCAACACAGCCTACACCCACGCCAGCCCGTGCTACTCCATGAAAGGGAGGAGTAAGCACAATGGCTTTGCTGAAGACCTCTCCAAGGTGAGCTATGCGTCTCTGCTCTCTCACGTCAGCAGCTGAAGCTCAGCTTCTCTCCTCGGGGCAGAAGGACTCCAGCGCCTGCTGCGGCCTCTCGTAACGCACGCTTCTATGCGCCAGCGGCAAAACCCGAGAAGCCACGGGGTCCCCTGGCTCTCCTGCTGTTAACAGTGGGAGAGGGGATGCTCTGTTGACACCTGCGGTGCCTCGTTTTCCAGCACTAACAGTTCTGGTGGGGCAAAGCTCATCGGCACTGATGGGAACCTCCCTCCTCCTCGGGGAAATCTGCCTCTCTGCAGGGAAACAGGAGGTGCCCTTGTTCCCATCGCTCCGCGCCCCTCACACCACTTCTCTGGCCAGCCAGCTCAACTCGCGCAGCCCCTGTGGGCACTTGGCAAGAATCGGCACCTGCCTTTTGTACCCAGCAACCTCCCCGCCTCTCTTACAGACGCCAGGTCCTGCTGCGTTCCCCAAAGTGGAACTGGACATCTACAAAAAGAAGGCTCCCATGTACACAATGGGAACCAAAAGTGGACTTGGAGGCGAGAAAACAGTGAAGCCAGGGCCAGCAGACTACTGCCTGGGAAAGGTAAGGCAGCCTGCCCTCTCCTCCTCTGCTTGTCAACAACCAGCCCTTAAGCATCTCCCCCTGCTGACAGGGCTTCTGAGAACTCAAGACCGCCTTTTCAAAAACAAGGCACCACGGTCACCTGTTTTTCTTCTCACTTTTCTCCTTCCAGGTGACGCTGACCAGGCCCCAGGCACCTGCTCCCACTTTTGGACTCCGTCATTCCCTCTACACCACTCCTCTAATATCTTTGATAGAACTCTAATAAAACAACGTACCCTCAAAGATCTGGCCTGTTTGCCTTCATCTGTGGGAAGAGGGGCTGTGCATGAGTGAGGACAATCACCTCTCTCCATTTCACGTCTACGCCTCAACCAAGACATGGCAAGACGAGGACGAGGGCAGAGCACCGAGATCAGCAGCGTAAGCCAGGCAGAGAGTTCTGACAGCACTCTTTCACCTGAACGGAGCTAAACACTGCCCCGTGAAAGCAGTCCAGCCCTTCCCCACATGCTCTCCCCCCATAGCCAAGCGTCCCACAGGCACGGGGGGGGACCCCCAAGGACTGAGCTGCAAACGACAGCTTTGTTGTGTGAGACGGGAAGAGCTCAATTCTTCCAGAAGATAGCGTGAGCTTTATTGTACTTCTTCACAGTCCATTCAAAATGGGAGGGACCAACGATTACACCCAACAGCGTGCACCAGCATCTCGGCTGTGATGGATGGCAGAGTCCGTCAGGCCTTGGGGAACAGACCTTTGCTCTTCTCAGCATCCTGCCAGGAGACGCGCCCTGGCCTGACAGAGGTGTTGGCAGACTTCAGCCCTTTGCACAGCTGCAAGGAGGAAACAACCCCATCTTCCCCAGCCCTCGCGGCCTACGGCACTGTGCAATTCTTTCAGGTTTCTACCACCGGGAAGTCACAGAAACCTGGAGATACTGAAGGCAGAGGAAGTTTTTTGCTGCTGCCCTACCTGCCCATCTACCTTTTCCCATTATTAGTCTGCCTGTACACCGAGGGTCACATCAAAGAACAAATGTTTCCTGCTGGTGATGTGAGATTGCCTTTAACTTGTGCCATGTATCAGGGCTGGAATTTGAAGTTCCCCGGCACACTTTCCATTTGTAATTGGCTGTTATCTCCAAGGGGAGCCTAACTGGCAAGTTGCAACCTGGTGACACTTCTCTACAGGGAGAAGAGGAAGGGCCAACGCATTTTCTCTTGGTGAGAGAGGTTTGGCTGTTTGGGAGATACTGTGGAACATGAGGGGGCTTCTTCAACTTTTCTCATCAGCTCATTTCAGTAATAGAGACTGGTGCTGGCTGCACGCTTAAGCGGACCATCAATCTCAGCTCTGTGTGCCACCAAATCTCTTAAAAAGAGGGATATGGGCCAGGCTGGAATGATATATGTACCTAGAAAGAAAAATGGGAGCTTCTGCTTCTTGCATATACTGAGACGTGGCTTGTGAGTGCAATGGGAAGACTTGGTGACTGGATGTGATGGTCTAGGTATGTTGGCGTGAACTCCCCAAGCCTCTCGTGAATAGCGCAGCCAGCCACAGAGTGCTTGCTTCGGGGCTCCTTTTCAGCCTTGCTCGACTAGGATTCGAGGCCGATGATGTGTCTGTTCCGCCTTACTGTCTCCAGGAGAGCAAGAGAAACCCCCTCCTGCACGATCCCGTTACCACTTGGGGTGTTATCAGGAAGCTTGACAGAGCAGTGAATCATAGAATATTAAGGTTGTACAAGATCTCTAAGATCATCAAGACCAAACGTCGACCCAAAACCACCATGTCTACTAAACCATGTCCCAAGTGCCACGTCTACAGGTTTTTTGAACACCTTCAGGGATGGTCACTCCACCACCTCTCTGGCAGCCTGTTCCAATGCCTGACCACTCTTTTGGTGAAGAAATGTTTCCTAATATCTAATCTAAATCCCCCCTTGATCCAACTTAAGACCATTTCCTCTTGTCCTTTTGCTAGTTACCTGGGAGAAGAGACCAACACCCACCCGGCTACAACCTCCTTTCAGGTAGTTGTAGAGAGCAATAAAGTCTCCACTCAGCCTCCTCTTCTCCAGGCTAAATAACCCCAGTTCCCTCAGCCGCTCCTCATAAGACTTGTGCTCCAGTCCCTTGACCAGCTTCATTGCCCTTCTCTGGACATGCTCCAGCACCTCAATGTCCTTCTTGTAGTGAGGGGCCCAAAACTGAACACAGTATTTGAGGTGCAGCCTCCCCAGAGCCGAGTACAGGGGCACAATCACTTCCCTACTCCTGCTGGCCACACTATTGCTGATACAAGCCAGGATGCTGTTGCCCTTCTGGGCCACCTGAGCACACTGCTGGCTCACGTTCAGCCAGATGTCAACCAGCACACCCAGGTCCTTTTCTGCTAGGCAGCTTTCCAGCCACTCTTCCCCAAGCCTCTAGCGTTGCATGGGGTTGTTGTGACGAAAGTCCAGGACCTGGCACTTGCCTGGTTAAACTTCATACAGTTGGCCTCGGCCCATCGATCCAGCCTGTCCAGATCCCTCTACAGAGCCTTCCTACCCTCAAGCAGATCAACACTCCCACCCAGTTTGGTGTCATCTGCAAACTTACTGAGGGTGCATTCAATCCCCTCGTCTAGATCATCGATAAAGATATTAAGTTTGGCCCCAAGACTGAGTCCTGGGGAACACCGCTTGTGAGTGGCTGCCAACTGGATTTAACTCCGCTCACCCCAACTCTCTGGGCTCGGCCTTCCAGCTATTTTTTTTTTTTTACCTAGCGAAGAGTGCACCTGTCTATGCCATGAGCTGCCAGCCTCTCTAAGAGAATGCTGTGGGAGACAGTATGGAAGGCTTTACTAAAGTCCAGGTAGATAACATCCACGGGCCTTCCTTCAGCTCTCCGTCCCTGTCTTCCAGCTCAGGGGGCTGAATGCCCTGGGGACAACTGGTCTGACTATTAAAGACTGAGGCAGAGAAGGCATTAAGTACCTCAGCCTTTTCCTCATCCTTGGTGGCTGTGTTCCCCTCTGCATCCAATAAAGGACGGAGAGTCTCCTCAGCTCTCTTTTTGTTGTTAATGTATTTGTAAAAGCATTTTTTGTTATCCCTTACAACAGTGGCCAGATTGAGTTCTAGCTGGGCTTTTGCCTTTCTAATTTTATCTCTGCATGACCTAACAAGATCCCTCTATTCTTCTTGAGTTGCCTGACCCTTCTTCAAAGAGTGGTAGACTCTCCTTTTTTTTCCCCTGAGTCTCAGCCAAAGTTCCATGTTCAGCCAGGTCGGTCATCTTCCCTGCCGGTTCTTCTTACAGCACGTGGGGACGGCTTGCTCCCGTGCGTTTAAGACTTCCTTCTTAAAGAATGCCCAGCCTTCCTGAACCCCTTTTCCCTTCAGGACTGTCTCCCAAGGGACTCTCTTAACCAGTGTCCTGAGCAGGCCAAAGTCTGCCCTCCAGAAGTCCGTGTTAGTGGTTTTGCTGATCCCCCTCCTTACTTCACCATGAATCAAAAACTCTATCACTTCATGGTCGCTAAGCCCAAGACGGCCTCCGACCACCACATCTCCCACCAGTCCTTCTCTGTTTGTGAAGAGCAGGCTGAGCGAGACATCTCCCCTGGTAGGCTCGCTTACCAGCTGTGTCAGGAAGTTATCTTCCACACACTCCAGGAACCTCCTAGACTGTTTCCCCTGCTATGTTGCATTTCCAGCAGACGTCTGGTAAGTTGAAGTCCCCCACAAGAACAAGGACTAGCGGTTGTGAGACTTCTGCCAGCTGCTTGTAGAATGCTTCATCTGCCTCTTCATCCTGGCTGGGTGGTCTGTAACAGACTCCCAGCAGGATATCTGCATTGCTGGCCTTCCCTCTCATCCTTATCCATAAGCACTCGACCTTATTATCACAATCGTCGAGCTCTATACAATCGAAACACTCCCTAACATACAGAGCCACCTCACCGCCTCTCCTTCCATGCCTATCCCTTCTGAAGAGCTTATGGCCATCCATGGCAGCACTCCAGTCATGAGACTTGTCCCACCACGTTTCTGTGATGGCAACTAAGTCACAGCTATCCTGCTGCACAATGGCTTCCAGTTCCTCCTGTTTGTTGCCCATGCTGCGTGCATTGGTGTGGATGCACTTGAGCTGGGCTTTCAATTTCACCCCCAACACTGGCATGCTACCCCTAGGCTCCTCTCTAGTGAGCCTGGTTATACTTCCTTCCCACTTCGATCCTAGTTTAAAGCCCTCTCGATGAGCCTCACCAGCTCATGAGAATCCTTTTCCTTCTTTGAGATAGCTGGACTCCATTAGTCGCCAGCAGACCCAGTGCCATGTAAACCTCCCCATAATCAAAAAACCCCAAAATCCCACCGGTGGCACCAGCCTCTGAGCCACATGTTGATCAGTTAAGTTTTCCTGTTCCTTTCAGTATTCTTCCCTGCCACTGACGGGATTGAGGAAAACACTACCTGTGCTCCTGATCCTTCAACTAATCGTCCTAGTGCCCTGAAGTCCCTTTTCATCACTTTTGGACTTCTCTCTGCAACCTCATCACTGCCAACCTGCATAACCAACAGCGGATAATAATCAGAGGGCTGTACCAGACCAGGGAGTTTCCCGGTAACGTCTCTAATCCGGGCCCCAGGGGGGCAGCAGACTTCCCTGTGGGATGCGCCTAGTTGGCAGATTGGGCCCTCTGTTCCCCTCAGAAGGGACTCGCCTATGACAATTACCCTCCTTTTTTTCTTAACAGAGGCAGTCAAAAGGCAAGGGGTTGACTGACTCACCCTAGGCAACCCCCTAGATGGACCTTCACTTACATTCTCATTTACCTGGCCCTCCAGTTCCAGAGCCCCATATCTGTTGTATAAGGGAAACTGGGAGAGTGAGGGAGGCTGGGAGGGGATTCGCCTGCTACCCCAAGCAGGGACCTGTTTCCATTCCCCCTTGTCTCTAAGGTCCTCTCCTTCTACTTGGTGGCAAGAGGGTAGGGGATCCTCTGCTTCTTGTGGAGCACCCATCGGCTGCCTTGGCCTCAGGGATGATAGGGTGTGGCTCCACCAATCTATCTCCCTCTCATACTCCCCGATACCCCTTAATCTTTCCACTTCCTCTTTCAGCTCTGCCACCAGGCTGAACAGATCATCCACCTGGTCACACCAAAACCGGCTGTTGTCACTGCTGCCCTCCGGTCCCAGTGACAGGCTCACGCACTCCCTGCAGCCAGAGACCTGGACAGCTGTATGTTTGCATGGGAACTCCATGTGGGTTGCCATATTCCTTCTGTCAATGGCTTTCAGGCAAGTGGAAACCATAGCCCGTCCTCTCCTGGGAGGGGGATGACCACCAGGTGAGCTGCCCTTTAGAACCAGGATGAGTACCGTGCCCTACCCACACACCCAGCCTGCGCAAACTGCCTCGCAAACTGCCGCGCCACATCCTGCCTGCCCCCCCATCATTCGCCATGCTCCTGGCCGCTTGCGCTCCCTGGGGACTGCTCTTGTATGCGAGCGGGTTTGGCTGCCTTCGCTTTTGTCCCCGCCGAGTCAGAGCTGCCTCTCATCAGGAGCTCCCTCTCTTCTGCTCCGGGGAACCCTCTCTCTCCCTGTGCTTTTGCCTGTGCAGTTTTGCCGCTTTAGGAAGGGGCCCTCATGGCAATCCCCCGCTCCAGAGCCCTTCGCCTCAGTGGCTTTGCTGAAAGGGCGGGTACACGGGGTTTTAAACTGCCGCCTTCGCCCTCATCCCCGCCCACGCTGAGACAGAGCTGCCTCTCGGCACTAGCTCCCTTTTTCTGCCCCTGGGGGTACTGGCTTGGGAACCCTCTCTCTCTCCCTCTGCTTTTGCGTTTGCGGGTGGCAGCAGTCACAAGAGCAGAAAAGACAATTGTTTAAAAATCATGCCAGATTTTCAGAAGTAACCTCTGAGGAGGCTCAGAAAGGAGAAAGGATGGCATTTCAGGTGAGGAAGTCTCCAGGACAACTTTTGACATTCAGAGTCAACCACCCTGTAAAATGAAAGCCCAGCAGCTCACCTGTACGTGAGCCAGCTGCGGGCAGAGGCAGGGCGTACTAGGATGAGTTGGGCACTGCAGGACGCTTATCCCACCACCCTAAGCCTCCTACTTTCTCCTATAGCCAATAGGGTTGGGAAGTACAGGGGAAGCACATTTATCTTGTGCCAGAATGTGATGGTTTTGGTGCTGCGTGATGGCTTCTGTCATGCCTCAAACATGGTAACTAGCTTTTCTTGCATAACCTAGAAAGTACACACGAGTCTGCACAATTTCTTCTGCACATTGGGAAAGGCCTCTCTTGCCTCTGTTTCCAAGGACAAACTCCCTAAAGCGGCACCACAGAGGTATTGCCACACCTTGCTAAGCGAGAGCCCCCGGCAGCAAATTCTGCTTACTAACACCAGGCCCACGTTGCCCTTGCCAGGAAAAAAAAAATGTAGATTAAGACACATGCGGAAAATAAGAGGCGAAATAGAAATTCCAGGTGTTCAAATGCACATTCTTATTATTACGTGAGCCCAACAGTAGAAGAACGTAAGGCTGCTAGATTAAACGCGTGAACGCCATCAGTTTTTCCCTCGTTGCGTGTTTCTGCCGTGCACACGTCATGAAGGTCTGGCCCTGCAAGCTGGACTTCCCCAGCTCTCAATCAGTCCTAGGACACAAATGTCACATCTGACACATGCCAGGAGCCTGTATGAGGTCACAGTGCACTTCCGTGACAAGCCAAGGCATGTCCCCAAGGCCACCTGGCAGCAGGCACCAGAACCTCTCCTGACCGAGAGGTTGCCTGCTCACCCTCGCCGCGCTCCGCGACCGAGAGCTGCAGCAGTCAAGTAGTTCATCCACTCCAAGTCCGATGGCCAAGGCCGAGAAAGGTGAAGCACTGCTGCTCCTCCCAGGGAGGTTTCGCACCGGGCCTCTGTCAGGGAAGCCCTTCGGTAACTCTTCTGCTCTTGCCGTAGGCTTTGTAGCCACCTCCAACACGGACGGAGCCTACGTGGGCACCTGGAGACCTCATCGCCCACGAGGTCCCATCCTGGCGCAGTTCACCAGCCCGGGACCCAAATACTCAATCCCTGGGACAACAGGTAAAACCACCATCGCAAGGGGGGTGCACCACACCCACTACCTCCAGGGGACAAGCAGCCACAGCTCCATTCCCCTTTGCTCCAGGCCTCCATGCTCTCATGCCAAGTTAGCTGAGCAACTGTTTTGGGGTGCAATACTTCATAACAACAGCATTTTGGCGGTATTCTGATGAATTGCACAATGCCTACGTCGTTCTTGCTGGAAGTCATTGTACCACCGTGTTGGCCTGCTGGCATCACGCTTGGAGGAAAAAGTCGCACAGGAAGGGAATTTCTTCAGGCCAGCAACTCCAGCCACTCCACTTCTTAGAAACTAGCTTTAAATATGCCGTTGCAGGCAGGTGTCCTTTCACAAGCTTTTCTTCCTAGGATACCTGGCTCACAATCCCACCAAAACCAAAGCCCCTGCATACACATTGCGAGGGGCCAAACCACCCATGACAGACAGCTCGTCTCCGGGTCCTCGGTACTATGTCCAGCCCTCCATCACCAGGCATGGGAAGCACACGGCTCCAGCACAGCACATTTGCGGACTTCCCAAGGTGAAGACAGAGATCACCCCTGGACCAAGTGAGTACCATTTCTCTAGCACTTCCTTCAGGCAAGACAAGCGCGCCTTCCTTTTGCCCTGTGCTACTGGCGTACAAAACGTCAGCTTGCACCCTGAAGAGGCTTCAGAGGTTTCCAGACGGAAAGCGAACAAGGCTGAGCGCCTCCTCCTGACCTTTCCCCTTTGGCTTGAGGAAAAGAGCCCAGCTTCACTGCTTTTCTCTGCTTCTCCTCTGCCCTAGGCGACTACTCCACCGACAAGGCCGACAAACACCTCTACCAGTGCGCGCCGGTGCAGTCCATGGCCTTCCGGCACAAGGCTCTCAAAACCAACCAATCTCCAGGTGAGGGAACTCGGGCAAATACGCAAACACTTGCAGCCTGCGTGCCCTCCAGGGAAAATGTGCCGAGCGGCTTTTTCAACAGGCCTAGGGAAAAGCCTGCACAGCAGGACAAGCTTGCTTGGTGTCCCAGAGCACCAGCTTCTCCCACCCCACAGAAGGACTGGCAACTCAGGCTTGGAGCTGCCAACACACGCTGCATGCGACAGAAGACGGAGGCATTGGGAGGAGGGGCGAGGCATCCTTCCTGCTCCTTGTAGCAGGCTTGGCAGGCTGCTTCTCTCCCGCTCTGGTACCGCTCCTCTCCCTGCAGGACTCACACGCGCTCTCTTCCCATTGCCCTTCCAGGTCCTGGCACCTACACCCTGCCTCGGCTGGTGGGACCCAACACAGCCTACACCCACGCCAGCCCGTGCTACTCCATGAAAGGGAGGAGTAAGCACAATGGCTTTGCTGAAGACCTCTCCAAGGTGAGCTATGCGTCTCTGCTCTCTCACGTCAGCAGCTGAAGCTCAGCTTCTCTCCTCGGGGCAGAAGGACTCCAGCGCCTGCTGCAGCCTCTCGTAACGCACGCTTCTATGCGCCAGCGGCAAAACCCGAGAAGCCACGGGGTCCCCTGGCTCTCCTGCTGTTAACAGTGGGAGAGGGGATGCTCTGTTGACACCTGCGGTGCCTCGTTTTCCAGCACTAACAGTTCTGGTGGGGCAAAGCTCATCGGCACTGATGGGAACCTCCCTCCTCCTCGGGGAAATCTGCCTCTCTGCAGGGAAACAGGAGGTGCCCTTGTTCCCATCGCTCCGCGCCCCTCACACCACTTCTCTGGCCAGCCAGCTCAACTCGCGCAGCCCCTGTGGGCACTTGGCAAGAATCGGCACCTGCCTTTTGTACCCAGCAACCTCCCCGCCTCTCTTACAGACGCCAGGTCCTGCTGCATTCCCCAAAGTGGAACTGGACATCTACAAAAAGAAGGCTCCCATGTACACAATGGGAACCAAAAGTGGACTTGGAGGCGAGAAAACAGTGAAGCCAGGGCCAGCAGACTACTGCCTGGGAAAGGTAAGGCAGCCTGCCCTCTCCTCCTCTGCTTGTCAACAACCAGCCCTTAAGCATCTCCCCCTGCTGACAGGGCTTCTGAGAACTCAAGACCGCCTTTTCAAAAACAAGGCACCACGGTCACCTGTTTTTCTTCTCACTTTTCTCCTTCCAGGTGACGCTGACCAGGCCCCAGGCACCTGCTCCCACTTTTGGACTCCGTCATTCCCTCTACACCACTCCTCTAATATCTTTGATAGAACTCTAATAAAACAACGTACCCCCAAAGATCTGGCCTGTTTGCCTTCATCTGTGGGAAGAGGGGCTGTGCATGAGTGAGGACAATCACCTCTCTCCATTTCACGTCTACGCCTCAACCAAGACATGGCAAGACGAGGACGAGGGCAGAGCACCGAGATCAGCAGCGTAAGCCAGGCAGAGAGTTCTGACAGCACTCTTTCACCTGAACGGAGCTAAACACTGCCCCGTGAAAGCAGTCCAGCCCTTCCCCACATGCTCTGCCCCCATAGCCAAGCGTCCCACAGGCACGGGGGGGGACCCCCAAGGACTGAGCTGCAAACGACAGCTTTGTTGTGTGAGACGGGAAGAGCTCAATTCTTCCAGAAGATAGCGTGAGCTTTATTGTACTTCTTCACAGTCCATTCAAAATGGGAGGGACCAACGATTACACCCAACAGCGTGCACCAGCATCTCGGCTGTGATGGATGGCAGAGTCCGTCAGGCCTTGGGGAACAGACCTTTGCTCTTCTCAGCAACCTGCCAGGAGACGCGCCCTGGCCTGACAGAGGTGTTGGCAGACTTCAGCCCTTTGCACAGCTGCAAGGAGGAAACAACCCCATCTTCCCCAGCCCTCGCGGCCTACGGCACTGTGCAATTCTTTCAGGTTTCTACCACCGGGAAGTCACAGAAACCTGGAGATACTGAAGGCAGAGGAAGTTTTTTGCTGCTGCCCTACCTGCCCATCTACCTTTTCCCATTATTAGTCTGCCTGTACACCGAGGGTCACATCAAAGAACAAATGTTTCCTGCTGGTGATGTGAGATTGCCTTTAACTTGTGCCATGTATCAGGGCTGGAATTTGAAGTTCCCCGGCACACTTTCCATTTGTAATTGGCTGTTATCTCCAAGGGGAGCCTAACTGGCAAGTTGCAACCTGGTGACACTTCTCTACAGGGAGAAGAGGAAGGGCCAACACATTTTCTCTTGGTGAGAGAGGTTTGGCTGTTTGGGAGATACTGTGGAACATGAGGGGGCTTCTTCAACTTTTCTCATCAGCTCATTTCAGTAATAGAGACTGGTGCTGGCTGCACGCTTAAGCGGACCATCAATCTCAGCTCTGTGTGCCACCAAATCTCTTAAAAAGAGGGATATGGGCCAGGCTGGAATGATATATGTACCTAGAAAGAAAAATGGGAGCTTCTGCTTCTTGCATATACTGAGACGTGGCTTGTGAGTGCAATGGGAAGACTTGGTGACTGGATGTGATGGTCTAGGTATGTTGGCGTGAACTCCCCAAGCCTCTCGTGAATAGCGCAGCCAGCCACAGAGTGCTTGCTTCGGGGCTCCTTTTCAGCCTTGCTCGACTAGGATTCGAGGCCGATGATGTGTCTGTTCCGCCTTACTGTCTCCAGGAGAGCAAGAGAAACCCCCTCCTGCACGATCCCGTTACCACTTGGGGTGTTATCAGGAAGCTTGACAGAGCAGTGAATCATAGAATATTAAGGTTGTACAAGATCTCTAAGATCATCAAGACCAAACGTCGACCCAAAACCACCATGTCTACTAAACCATGTCCCAAGTGCCACGTCTACAGGTTTTTTGAACACCTTCAGGGATGGTCACTCCACCACCTCTCTGGCAGCCTGTTCCAATGCCTGACCACTCTTTTGGTGAAGAAATGTTTCCTAATATCTAATCTAAATCCCCCCTTGATCCAACTTAAGACCATTTCCTCTTGTCCTTTTGCTAGTTACCTGGGAGAAGAGACCAACACCCACCCGGCTACAACCTCCTTTCAGGTAGTTGTAGAGAGCAATAAAGTCTCCACTCAGCCTCCTCTTCTCCAGGCTAAATAACCCCAGTTCCCTCAGCCGCTCCTCATAAGACTTGTGCTCCAGTCCCTTGACCAGCTTCATTGCCCTTCTCTGGACATGCTCCAGCACCTCAATGTCCTTCTTGTAGTGAGGGGCCCAAAACTGAACACAGTATTTGAGGTGCAGCCTCCCCAGAGCCGAGTACAGGGGCACAATCACTTCCCTACTCCTGCTGGCCACACTATTGCTGATACAAGCCAGGATGCTGTTGCCCTTCTTGGCCACCTGAGCACACTGCTGGCTCACGTTCAGCCAGATGTCAACCAGCACACCCAGGTCCTTTTCTGCTAGGCAGCTTTCCAGCCACTCTTCCCCAAGCCTCTAGCGTTGCATGGGGTTGTTGTGACGAAAGTCCAGGACCTGGCACTTGCCTGGTTAAACTTCATACAGTTGGCCTCGGCCCATCGATCCAGCCTGTCCAGATCCCTCTACAGAGCCTTCCTACCCTCAAGCAGATCAACACTCCCACCCAGTTTGGTGTCATCTGCAAACTTACTGAGGGTGCATTCAATCCCCTCGTCTAGATCATCGATAAAGATATTAAGTTTGGCCCCAAGACTGAGTCCTGGGGAACACCGCTTGTGAGTGGCTGCCAACTGGATTTAACTCCGCTCACCCCAACTCTCTGGGCTCGGCCTTCCAGCTATTTTTTTTTTTTTACCTAGCGAAGAGTGCACCTGTCTATGCCATGAGCTGCCAGCCTCTCTAAGAGAATGCTGTGGGAGACAGTATGGAAGGCTTTACTAAAGTCCAGGTAGATAACATCCACGGGCCTTCCTTCAGCTCTCCGTCCCTGTCTTCCAGCTCAGGGGGCTGAATGCCCTGGGGACAACTGGTCTGACTATTAAAGACTGAGGCAGAGAAGGCATTAAGTACCTCAGCCTTTTCCTCATCCTTGGTGGCTGTGTTCCCCTCTGCATCCAATAAAGGACGGAGAGTCTCCTCAGCTCTCTTTTTGTTGTTAATGTATTTGTAAAAGCATTTTTTGTTATCCCTTACAACAGTGGCCAGATTGAGTTCTAGCTGGGCTTTTGCCTTTCTAATTTTATCTCTGCATGACCTAACAAGATCCCTCTATTCTTCTTGAGTTGCCTGACCCTTCTTCAAAGAGTGGTAGACTCTCCTTTTTTTTCCCCTGAGTCTCAGCCAAAGTTCCATGTTCAGCCAGGTCGGTCATCTTCCCTGCCGGTTCTTCTTACAGCACGTGGGGACGGCTTGCTCCCGTGCGTTTAAGACTTCCTTCTTAAAGAATGCCCAGCCTTCCTGAACCCCTTTTCCCTTCAGGACTGTCTCCCAAGGGACTCTCTTAACCAGTGTCCTGAGCAGGCCAAAGTCTGCCCTCCAGAAGTCCGTGTTAGTGGTTTTGCTGATCCCCCTCCTTACTTCACCATGAATCAAAAACTCTATCACTTCATGGTCGCTAAGCCCAAGACGGCCTCCGACCACCACATCTCCCACCAGTCCTTCTCTGTTTGTGAAGAGCAGGCTGAGCGAGACATCTCCCCTGGTAGGCTCGCTTACCAGCTGTGTCAGGAAGTTATCTTCCACACACTCCAGGAACCTCCTAGACTGTTTCCCCTGCTATGTTGCATTTCCAGCAGACGTCTGGTAAGTTGAAGTCCCCCACAAGAACAAGGACTAGCGGTTGTGAGACTTCTGCCAGCTGCTTGTAGAATGCTTCATCTGCCTCTTCATCCTGGCTGGGTGGTCTGTAACAGACTCCCAGCAGGATATCTGCATTGCTGGCCTTCCCTCTCATCCTTATCCATAAGCACTCGACCTTATTATCACAATCGTCGAGCTCTATACAATCGAAACACTCCCTAACATACAGAGCCACCTCACCGCCTCTCCTTCCATGCCTATCCCTTCTGAAGAGCTTATGGCCATCCATGGCAGCACTCCAGTCATGAGACTTGTCCCACCACGTTTCTGTGATGGCAACTAAGTCACAGCTATCCTGCTGCACAATGGCTTCCAGTTCCTCCTGTTTGTTGCCCATGCTGCGTGCATTGGTGTGGATGCACTTGAGCTGGGCTTTCAATTTCACCCCCAACACTGGCATGCTACCCCTAGGCTCCTCTCTAGTGAGCCTGGTTATACTTCCTTCCCACTTCGATCCTAGTTTAAAGCCCTCTCGATGAGCCTCACCAGCTCATGAGAATCCTTTTCCTTCTTTGAGATAGCTGGACTCCATTAGTCGCCAGCAGACCCAGTGCCATGTAAACCTCCCCATAATCAAAAAACCCCAAAATCCCACCGGTGGCACCAGCCTCTGAGCCACATGTTGATCAGTTAAGTTTTCCTGTTCCTTTCAGTATTCTTCCCTGCCACTGACGGGATTGAGGAAAACACTACCTGTGCTCCTGATCCTTCAACTAATCGTCCTAGTGCCCTGAAGTCCCTTTTCATCACTTTTGGACTTCTCTCTGCAACCTCATCACTGCCAACCTGCATAACCAACAGCGGATAATAATCAGAGGGCTGTACCAGACCAGGGAGTTTCCCGGTAACGTCTCTAATCCGGGCCCCAGGGGGGCAGCAGACTTCCCTGTGGGATGCGCCTAGTTGGCAGATTGGGCCCTCTGTTCCCCTCAGAAGGGACTCGCCTATGACAATTACCCTCCTTTTTTTCTTAACAGAGGCAGTCAAAAGGCAAGGGGTTGACTGACTCACCCTAGGCAACCCCCTAGATGGACCTTCACTTACATTCTCATTTACCTGGCCCTCCAGTTCCAGAGCCCCATATCTGTTGTATAAGGGAAACTGGGAGAGTGAGGGAGGCTGGGAGGGGATTCGCCTGCTACCCCAAGCAGGGACCTGTTTCCATTCCCCCTTGTCTCTAAGGTCCTCTCCTTCTACTTGGTGGCAAGAGGGTAGGGGATCCTCTGCTTCTTGTGGAGCACCCATCGGCTGCCTTGGCCTCAGGGATGATAGGGTGTGGCTCCACCAATCTATCTCCCTCTCATACTCCCCGATACCCCTTAATCTTTCCACTTCCTCTTTCAGCTCTGCCACCAGGCTGAACAGATCATCCACCTGGTCACACCAAAACCGGCTGTTGTCACTGCTGCCCTCCGGTCCCAGTGACAGGCTCACGCACTCCCTGCAGCCAGAGACCTGGACAGCTGTATGTTTGCATGGGAACTCCATGTGGGTTGCCATATTCCTTCTGTCAATGGCTTTCAGGCAAGTGGAAACCATAGCCCGTCCTCTCCTGGGAGGGGGATGACCACCAGGTGAGCTGCCCTTTAGAACCAGGATGAGTACCGTGCCCTACCCACACACCCAGCCTGCGCAAACTGCCTCGCAAACTGCCGCGCCACATCCTGCCTGCCCCCCCATCATTCGCCATGCTCCTGGCCGCTTGCGCTCCCTGGGGACTGCTCTTGTATGCGAGCGGGTTTGGCTGCCTTCGCTTTTGTCCCCGCCGAGTCAGAGCTGCCTCTCATCAGGAGCTCCCTCTCTTCTGCTCCGGGGAACCCTCTCTCTCCCTGTGCTTTTGCCTGTGCAGTTTTGCCGCTTTAGGAAGGGGCCCTCATGGCAATCCCCCGCTCCAGAGCCCTTCGCCTCAGTGGCTTTGCTGAAAGGGCGGGTACACGGGGTTTTAAACTGCCGCCTTCGCCCTCATCCCCGCCCACGCTGAGACAGAGCTGCCTCTCGGCACTAGCTCCCTTTTTCTGCCCCTGGGGGTACTGGCTTGGGAACCCTCTCTCTCTCCCTCTGCTTTTGCGTTTGCGGGTGGCAGCAGTCACAAGAGCAGAAAAGACAATTGTTTAAAAATCATGCCAGATTTTCAGAAGTAACCTCTGAGGAGGCTCAGAAAGGAGAAAGGATGGCATTTCAGGTGAGGAAGTCTCCAGGACAACTTTTGACATTCAGAGTCAACCACCCTGTAAAATGAAAGCCCAGCAGCTCACCTGTACGTGAGCCAGCTGCGGGCAGAGGCAGGGCGTACTAGGATGAGTTGGGCACTGCAGGACGCTTATCCCACCACCCTAAGCCTCCTACTTTCTCCTATAGCCAATAGGGTTGGGAAGTACAGGGGAAGCACATTTATCTTGTGCCAGAATGTGATGGTTTTGGTGCTGCGTGATGGCTTCTGTCATGCCTCAAACATGGTAACTAGCTTTTCTTGCATAACCTAGAAAGTACACACGAGTCTGCACAATTTCTTCTGCACATTGGGAAAGGCCTCTCTTGCCTCTGTTTCCAAGGACAAACTCCCTAAAGCGGCACCACAGAGGTATTGCCACACCTTGCTAAGCGAGAGCCCCCGGCAGCAAATTCTGCTTACTAACACCAGGCCCACGTTGCCCTTGCCAGGAAAAAAAAAATGTAGATTAAGACACATGCGGAAAATAAGAGGCGAAATAGAAATTCCAGGTGTTCAAATGCACATTCTTATTATTACGTGAGCCCAACAGTAGAAGAACGTAAGGCTGCTAGATTAAACGCGTGAACGCCATCAGTTTTTCCCTCGTTGCGTGTTTCTGCCGTGCACACGTCATGAAGGTCTGGCCCTGCAAGCTGGACTTCCCCAGCTCTCAATCAGTCCTAGGACACAAATGTCACATCTGACACATGCCAGGAGCCTGTATGAGGTCACAGTGCACTTCCGTGACAAGCCAAGGCATGTCCCCAAGGCCACCTGGCAGCAGGCACCAGAACCTCTCCTGACCGAGAGGTTGCCTGCTCACCCTCGCCGCGCTCCGCGACCGAGAGCTGCAGCAGTCAAGTAGTTCATCCACTCCAAGTCCGATGGCCAAGGCCGAGAAAGGTGAAGCACTGCTGCTCCTCCCAGGGAGGTTTCGCACCGGGCCTCTGTCAGGGAAGCCCTTCGGTAACTCTTCTGCTCTTGCCGTAGGCTTTGTAGCCACCTCCAACACGGACGGAGCCTACGTGGGCACCTGGAGACCTCATCGCCCACGAGGTCCCATCCTGGCGCAGTTCACCAGCCCGGGACCCAAATACTCAATCCCTGGGACAACAGGTAAAACCACCATCGCAAGGGGGGTGCACCACACCCACTACCTCCAGGGGACAAGCAGCCACAGCTCCATTCCCCTTTGCTCCAGGCCTCCATGCTCTCATGCCAAGTTAGCTGAGCAACTGTTTTGGGGTGCAATACTTCATAACAATAGCATTTTGGCGGTATTCTGATGAATTGCACAATGCCTACGTCGTTCTTGCTGGAAGTCATTGTACCACCGTGTTGGCCTGCTGGCATCACGCTTGGAGGAAAAAGTCGCACAGGAAGGGAATTTCTTCAGGCCAGCAACTCCAGCCACTCCACTTCTTAGAAACTAGCTTTAAATATGCCGTTGCAGGCAGGTGTCCTTTCACAAGCTTTTCTTCCTAGGATACCTGGCTCACAATCCCACCAAAACCAAAGCCCCTGCATACACATTGCGAGGGGCCAAACCACCCATGACAGACAGCTCGTCTCCGGGTCCTCGGTACTATGTCCAGCCCTCCATCACCAGGCATGGGAAGCACACGGCTCCAGCACAGCACATTTGCGGACTTCCCAAGGTGAAGACAGAGATCACCCCTGGACCAAGTGAGTACCATTTCTCTAGCACTTCCTTCAGGCAAGACAAGCGCGCCTTCCTTTTGCCCTGTGCTACTGGCGTACAAAACGTCAGCTTGCACCCTGAAGAGGCTTCAGAGGTTTCCAGACGGAAAGCGAACAAGGCTGAGCGCCTCCTCCTGACCTTTCCCCTTTGGCTTGAGGAAAAGAGCCCAGCTTCACTGCTTTTCTCTGCTTCTCCTCTGCCCTAGGCGACTACTCCACCGACAAGGCCGACAAACACCTCTACCAGTGCGCGCCGGTGCAGTCCATGGCCTTCCGGCACAAGGCTCTCAAAACCAACCAATCTCCAGGTGAGGGAACTCGGGCAAATACACAAACACTTGCAGCCTGCGTGCCCTCCAGGGAAAATGTGCCGAGCGGCTTTTTCAACAGGCCTAGGGAAAAGCCTGCACAGCAGGACAAGCTTGCTTGGTGTCCCAGAGCACCAGCTTCTCCCACCCCACAGAAGGACTGGCAACTCAGGCTTGGAGCTGCCAACACACGCTGCATGCGACAGAAGACGGAGGCATTGGGAGGAGGGGCGAGGCATCCTTCCTGCTCCTTGTAGCAGGCTTGGCAGGCTGCTTCTCTCCCGCTCTGGTACCGCTCCTCTCCCTGCAGGACTCACACGCGCTCTCTTCCCATTGCCCTTCCAGGTCCTGGCACCTACACCCTGCCTCGGCTGGTGGGACCCAACACAGCCTACACCCACGCCAGCCCGTGCTACTCCATGAAAGGGAGGAGTAAGCACAATGGCTTTGCTGAAGACCTCTCCAAGGTGAGCTATGCGTCTCTGCTCTCTCACGTCAGCAGCTGAAGCTCAGCTTCTCTCCTCGGGGCAGAAGGACTCCAGCGCCTGCTGCAGCCTCTCGTAACGCACGCTTCTATGCGCCAGCGGCAAAACCCGAGAAGCCACGGGGTCCCCTGGCTCTCCTGCTGTTAACAGTGGGAGAGGGGATGCTCTGTTGACACCTGCGGTGCCTCGTTTTCCAGCACTAACAGTTCTGGTGGGGCAAAGCTCATCGGCACTGATGGGAACCTCCCTCCTCCTCGGGGAAATCTGCCTCTCTGCAGGGAAACAGGAGGTGCCCTTGTTCCCATCGCTCCGCGCCCCTCACACCACTTCTCTGGCCAGCCAGCTCAACTCGCGCAGCCCCTGTGGGCACTTGGCAAGAATCGGCACCTGCCTTTTGTACCCAGCAACCTCCCCGCCTCTCTTACAGACGCCAGGTCCTGCTGCATTCCCCAAAGTGGAACTGGACATCTACAAAAAGAAGGCTCCCATGTACACAATGGGAACCAAAAGTGGACTTGGAGGCGAGAAAACAGTGAAGCCAGGGCCAGCAGACTACTGCCTGGGAAAGGTAAGGCAGCCTGCCCTCTCCTCCTCTGCTTGTCAACAACCAGCCCTTAAGCATCTCCCCCTGCTGACAGGGCTTCTGAGAACTCAAGACCGCCTTTTCAAAAACAAGGCACCACGGTCACCTGTTTTTCTTCTCACTTTTCTCCTTCCAGGTGACGCTGACCAGGCCCCAGGCACCTGCTCCCACTTTTGGACTCCGTCATTCCCTCTACACCACTCCTCTAATATCTTTGATAGAACTCTAATAAAACAACGTACCCCCAAAGATCTGGCCTGTTTGCCTTCATCTGTGGGAAGAGGGGCTGTGCATGAGTGAGGACAATCACCTCTCTCCATTTCACGTCTACGCCTCAACCAAGACATGGCAAGACGAGGACGAGGGCAGAGCACCGAGATCAGCAGCGTAAGCCAGGCAGAGAGTTCTGACAGCACTCTTTCACCTGAACGGAGCTAAACACTGCCCCGTGAAAGCAGTCCAGCCCTTCCCCACATGCTCTGCCCCCATAGCCAAGCGTCCCACAGGCACGGGGGGGGACCCCCAAGGACTGAGCTGCAAACGACAGCTTTGTTGTGTGAGACGGGAAGAGCTCAATTCTTCCAGAAGATAGCGTGAGCTTTATTGTACTTCTTCACAGTCCATTCAAAATGGGAGGGACCAACGATTACACCCAACAGCGTGCACCAGCATCTCGGCTGTGATGGATGGCAGAGTCCGTCAGGCCTTGGGGAACAGACCTTTGCTCTTCTCAGCAACCTGCCAGGAGACGCGCCCTGGCCTGACAGAGGTGTTGGCAGACTTCAGCCCTTTGCACAGCTGCAAGGAGGAAACAACCCCATCTTCCCCAGCCCTCGCGGCCTACGGCACTGTGCAATTCTTTCAGGTTTCTACCACCGGGAAGTCACAGAAACCTGGAGATACTGAAGGCAGAGGAAGTTTTTTGCTGCTGCCCTACCTGCCCATCTACCTTTTCCCATTATTAGTCTGCCTGTACACCGAGGGTCACATCAAAGAACAAATGTTTCCTGCTGGTGATGTGAGATTGCCTTTAACTTGTGCCATGTATCAGGGCTGGAATTTGAAGTTCCCCGGCACACTTTCCATTTGTAATTGGCTGTTATCTCCAAGGGGAGCCTAACTGGCAAGTTGCAACCTGGTGACACTTCTCTACAGGGAGAAGAGGAAGGGCCAACACATTTTCTCTTGGTGAGAGAGGTTTGGCTGTTTGGGAGATACTGTGGAACATGAGGGGGCTTCTTCAACTTTTCTCATCAGCTCATTTCAGTAATAGAGACTGGTGCTGGCTGCACGCTTAAGCGGACCATCAATCTCAGCTCTGTGTGCCACCAAATCTCTTAAAAAGAGGGATATGGGCCAGGCTGGAATGATATATGTACCTAGAAAGAAAAATGGGAGCTTCTGCTTCTTGCATATACTGAGACGTGGCTTGTGAGTGCAATGGGAAGACTTGGTGACTGGATGTGATGGTCTAGGTATGTTGGCGTGAACTCCCCAAGCCTCTCGTGAATAGCGCAGCCAGCCACAGAGTGCTTGCTTCGGGGCTCCTTTTCAGCCTTGCTCGACTAGGATTCGAGGCCGATGATGTGTCTGTTCCGCCTTACTGTCTCCAGGAGAGCAAGAGAAACCCCCTCCTGCACGATCCCGTTACCACTTGGGGTGTTATCAGGAAGCTTGACAGAGCAGTGAATCATAGAATATTAAGGTTGTACAAGATCTCTAAGATCATCAAGACCAAACGTCGACCCAAAACCACCATGTCTACTAAACCATGTCCCAAGTGCCACGTCTACAGGTTTTTTGAACACCTTCAGGGATGGTCACTCCACCACCTCTCTGGCAGCCTGTTCCAATGCCTGACCACTCTTTTGGTGAAGAAATGTTTCCTAATATCTAATCTAAATCCCCCCTTGATCCAACTTAAGACCATTTCCTCTTGTCCTTTTGCTAGTTACCTGGGAGAAGAGACCAACACCCACCCGGCTACAACCTCCTTTCAGGTAGTTGTAGAGAGCAATAAAGTCTCCACTCAGCCTCCTCTTCTCCAGGCTAAATAACCCCAGTTCCCTCAGCCGCTCCTCATAAGACTTGTGCTCCAGTCCCTTGACCAGCTTCATTGCCCTTCTCTGGACATGCTCCAGCACCTCAATGTCCTTCTTGTAGTGAGGGGCCCAAAACTGAACACAGTATTTGAGGTGCAGCCTCCCCAGAGCCGAGTACAGGGGCACAATCACTTCCCTACTCCTGCTGGCCACACTATTGCTGATACAAGCCAGGATGCTGTTGCCCTTCTTGGCCACCTGAGCACACTGCTGGCTCACGTTCAGCCAGATGTCAACCAGCACACCCAGGTCCTTTTCTGCTAGGCAGCTTTCCAGCCACTCTTCCCCAAGCCTCTAGCGTTGCATGGGGTTGTTGTGACGAAAGTCCAGGACCTGGCACTTGCCTGGTTAAACTTCATACAGTTGGCCTCGGCCCATCGATCCAGCCTGTCCAGATCCCTCTACAGAGCCTTCCTACCCTCAAGCAGATCAACACTCCCACCCAGTTTGGTGTCATCTGCAAACTTACTGAGGGTGCATTCAATCCCCTCGTCTAGATCATCGATAAAGATATTAAGTTTGGCCCCAAGACTGAGTCCTGGGGAACACCGCTTGTGAGTGGCTGCCAACTGGATTTAACTCCGCTCACCCCAACTCTCTGGGCTCGGCCTTCCAGATATTTTTTTTTTTTTACCTAGCGAAGAGTGCACCTGTCTATGCCATGAGCTGCCAGCCTCTCTAAGAGAATGCTGTGGGAGACAGTATGGAAGGCTTTACTAAAGTCCAGGTAGATAACATCCACGGGCCTTCCTTCAGCTCTCCGTCCCTGTCTTCCAGCTCAGGGGGCTGAATGCCCTGGGGACAGCTGGTCTGACTATTAAAGACTGAGGCAGAGAAGGCATTAAGTACCTCAGCCTTTTCCTCATCCTTGGTGGCTGTGTTCCCCTCTGCATCCAATAAAGGATGGAGAGTCTCCTCAGCTCTCTTTTTGTTGTTAATGTATTTGTAAAAGCATTTTTTGTTATCCCTTACAACAGTGGCCAGATTGAGTTCTAGCTGGGCTTTTGCCTTTCTAATTTTATCTCTGCATGACCTAACAAGATCCCTCTATTCTTCTTGAGTTGCCTGACCCTTCTTCAAAGAGTGGTAGACTCTCCTTTTTTTTCCCCTGAGTCTCAGCCAAAGTTCCATGTTCAGCCAGGTCGGTCATCTTCCCTGCCGGTTCTTCTTACAGCACGTGGGGACGGCTTGCTCCCGTGCGTTTAAGACTTCCTTCTTAAAGAATGCCCAGCCTTCCTGAACCCCTTTTCCCTTCAGGACTGTCTCCCAAGGGACTCTCTTAACCAGTGTCCTGAGCAGGCCAAAGTCTGCCCTCCAGAAGTCCGTGTTAGTGGTTTTGCTGATCCCCCTCCTTACTTCACCATGAATCAAAAACTCTATCACTTCATGGTCGCTAAGCCCAAGACGGCCTCCGACCACCACATCTCCCACCAGTCCTTCTCTGTTTGTGAAGAGCAGGCTGAGCGAGACATCTCCCCTGGTAGGCTCGCTTACCAGCTGTGTCAGGAAGTTATCTTCCACACACTCCAGGAACCTCCTAGACTGTTTCCCCTGCTATGTTGCATTTCCAGCAGACGTCTGGTAAGTTGAAGTCCCCCACAAGAACAAGGACTAGCGGTTGTGAGACTTCTGCCAGCTGCTTGTAGAATGCTTCATCTGCCTCTTCATCCTGGCTGGGTGGTCTGTAACAGACTCCCAGCAGGATATCTGCATTGCTGGCCTTCCCTCTCATCCTTATCCATAAGCACTCGACCTTATTATCACAATCGTCGAGCTCTATACAATCGAAACACTCCCTAACATACAGAGCCACCTCACCGCCTCTCCTTCCATGCCTATCCCTTCTGAAGAGCTTATGGCCATCCATGGCAGCACTCCAGTCATGAGACTTGTCCCACCACGTTTCTGTGATGGCAACTAAGTCACAGCTATCCTGCTGCACAATGGCTTCCAGTTCCTCCTGTTTGTTGCCCATGCTGCGTGCATTGGTGTGGATGCACTTGAGCTGGGCTTTCAATTTCACCCCCAACACTGGCATGCTACCCCTAGGCTCCTCTCTAGTGAGCCTGGTTATACTTCCTTCCCACTTCGATCCTAGTTTAAAGCCCTCTCGATGAGCCTCACCAGCTCATGAGAATCCTTTTCCTTCTTTGAGATAGCTGGACTCCATTAGTCGCCAGCAGACCCAGTGCCATGTAAACCTCCCCATAATCAAAAAACCCCAAAATCCCACCGGTGGCACCAGCCTCTGAGCCACATGTTGATCAGTTAAGTTTTCCTGTTCCTTTCAGTATTCTTCCCTGCCACTGACGGGATTGAGGAAAACACTACCTGTGCTCCTGATCCTTCAACTAATCGTCCTAGTGCCCTGAAGTCCCTTTTCATCACTTTTGGACTTCTCTCTGCAACCTCATCACTGCCAACCTGCATAACCAACAGCGGATAATAATCAGAGGGCTGTACCAGACCAGGGAGTTTCCCGGTAACGTCTCTAATCCGGGCCCCAGGGGGGCAGCAGACTTCCCTGTGGGATGCGCCTAGTTGGCAGATTGGGCCCTCTGTTCCCCTCAGAAGGGACTCGCCTATGACAATTACCCTCCTTTTTTTCTTAACAGAGGCAGTCAAAAGGCAAGGGGTTGACTGACTCACCCTAGGCAACCCCCTAGATGGACCTTCACTTACATTCTCATTTACCTGGCCCTCCAGTTCCAGAGCCCCATATCTGTTGTATAAGGGAAACTGGGAGAGTGAGGGAGGCTGGGAGGGGATTCGCCTGCTACCCCAAGCAGGGACCTGTTTCCATTCCCCCTTGTCTCTAAGGTCCTCTCCTTCTACTTGGTGGCAAGAGGGTAGGGGATCCTCTGCTTCTTGTGGAGCACCCATCGGCTGCCTTGGCCTCAGGGATGATAGGGTGTGGCTCCACCAATCTATCTCCCTCTCATACTCCCCGATACCCCTTAATCTTTCCACTTCCTCTTTCAGCTCTGCCACCAGGCTGAACAGATCATCCACCTGGTCACACCAAAACCGGCTGTTGTCACTGCTGCCCTCCGGTCCCAGTGACAGGCTCACGCACTCCCTGCAGCCAGAGACCTGGACAGCTGTATGTTTGCATGGGAACTCCATGTGGGTTGCCATATTCCTTCTGTCAATGGCTTTCAGGCAAGTGGAAACCATAGCCCGTCCTCTCCTGGGAGGGGGATGACCACCAGGTGAGCTGCCCTTTAGAACCAGGATGAGTACCGTGCCCTACCCACACACCCAGCCTGCGCAAACTGCCTCGCAAACTGCCGCGCCACATCCTGCCTGCCCCCCCATCATTCGCCATGCTCCTGGCCGCTTGCGCTCCCTGGGGACTGCTCTTGTATGCGAGCGGGTTTGGCTGCCTTCGCTTTTGTCCCCGCCGAGTCAGAGCTGCCTCTCATCAGGAGCTCCCTCTCTTCTGCTCCGGGGAACCCTCTCTCTCCCTGTGCTTTTGCCTGTGCAGTTTTGCCGCTTTAGGAAGGGGCCATCATGGCAATCCCCCGCTCCAGAGCCCTTCGCCTCAGTGGCTTTGCTGAAAGGGCGGGTACACGGGGTTTTAAACTGCCGCCTTCGCTCTCATCCCCGCCCACGCTGAGACAGAGGTGCCTCTCCTCAGCAGCTCCCTCTTTTCTGCCCCGGGGGGGCCACAGAGGAATCCTCTCTCTCCCTGTGCTTTTGCCTGTGCGGTTTTGCCACTTTAGGAAGGGGCCCTCATGGCAATCCCCCGCTCCAGAGCCCTTCGCCTCAGTGGCTTTGCTGAAAGGGCGGGTACACTGGGTTTTAAACTGCCGCCTTCCCTCTCATCCCCGCCCACGCTGAGACAGAGCTGCCTCTCGGCACTAGCTCCCTTTTTCTGCCCCTGGGGGTACTGGCTTGGGAACCCTCTCTCTCTCCCTCTGCTTTTGCGTTTGCGGGTGGCAGCAGTCACAAGAGCAGAAAAGACAATTGTTTAAAAATCATGCCAGATTTTCAGAAGTAACCTCTGAGGAGGCTCAGAAAGGAGAAAGGATGGCATTTCAGGTGAGGAAGTCTCCAGGACAACTTTTGACATTCAGAGTCAACCACCCTGTAAAATGAAAGCCCAGCAGCTCACCTGTACGTGAGCCAGCTGCGGGCAGAGGCAGGGCGTACTAGGATGAGTTGGGCACTGCAGGACGCTTATCCCACCACCCTAAGCCTCTTACTTTCTCCTATAGCCAATAGGGTTGGGAAGTACAGGGGAAGCACATTTATCTTGTGCCAGAATGTGATGGTTTTGGTGCTGCGTGATGGCTTCTGTCATGCCTCAAACATGGTAACTACCTTTTCTTGCATAACCTAGAAAGTACACACGAGTCTGCACAATTTCTTCTGCACATTGGGAAAGGCCTCTCTTGCCTCTGTTTCCAAGGACAAACTCCCTAAAGCGGCACCACAGAGGTATTGCCACACCTTGCTAAGCGAGAGCTCCCGGCAGCAAATTCTGCTTACTAACACCAGGCCCACGTTGCCCTTGCCAGGAAAAAAAAAATGTAGATTAAGACACATGCGGAAAATAAGAGGCGAAATAGAAATTCCAGGTGTTCAAATGTACATTCTTATTATTACGTGAGCCCAACAGTATAAGAACGTAAGGCTGCTAGATTAAACGCGTGAACGCCATCAGTTTTTCCCTCGTTGCGTGTTTCTGCCGTGCACACGTCATGAAGGTCTGGCCCTGCAAGCTGGACTTCCCCAGCTCTCAATCAGTCCTAGGACACAAATGTCACATCTGACACATGCCAGGAGCCTGTATGAGGTCACAGTGCACTTCCGTGACAAGCCAAGGCATGTCCCCAAGGCCACCTGGCAGCAGGCACCAGAACCTCTCCTGACCGAGAGGTTGCCTGCTCACCCTCGCCGCGCTCCGCGACCGAGAGCTGCAGCAGTCAAGTAGTTCATCCACTCCAAGTCTGATGGCCAAGGCCGAGAAAGGTGAAGCACTGCTGCTCCTCCCAGGGAGGTTTCGCACCGGGCCTCTGTCAGGGAAGCCCTTCGGTAACTCTTCTGCTCTTGCCGTAGGCTTTGTAGCCACCTCCAACACGGACGGAGCCTACGTGGGCACCTGGAGACCTCATCGCCCACGAGGTCCCATCCTGGCGCAGTTCACCAGCCCGGGACCCAAATACTCAATCCCTGGGACAACAGGTAAAACCACCATCGCAAGGGGGGTGCACCACACCCACTACCTCCAGGGGACAAGCAGCCACAGCTCCATTCCCCTTTGCTCCAGGCCTCCATGCTCTCATGCCAAGTTAGCTGAGCAACTGTTTCGGGGTGCAATACTTCATAACAATAGCATTTTGGCGGTATTCTGATGAATTGCACAATGCCTACGTCGTTCTTGCTGGAAGTCATTGTACCACCGTGTTGGCCTGCTGGCATCACGCTTGGAGGAAAAAGTCGCACAGGAAGGGAATTTCTTCAGGCCAGCAACTCCAGCCACTCCACTTCTTAGAAACTAGCTTTAAATATGCCGTTGCAGGCAGGTGTCCTTTCACAAGCTTTTCTTCCTAGGATACCTGGCTCACAATCCCACCAAAACCAAAGCCCCTGCATACACATTGCGAGGGGCCAAACCACCCATGACAGACAGCTCGTCTCCGGGTCCTCGGTACTATGTCCAGCCCTCCATCACCAGGCATGGGAAGCACACGGCTCCAGCACAGCACATTTGCGGACTTCCCAAGGTGAAGACAGAGATCACCCCTGGACCAAGTGAGTACCATTTCTCTAGCACTTCCTTCAGGCAAGACAAGCGCGCCTTCCTTTTGCCCTGTGCTACCGGCGTACAAAACGTCAGCTTGCACCCTGAAGAGGCTTCAGAGGTTTCCAGACGGAAAGCGAACAAGGCTGAGCGCCTCCTCCTGACCTTTCCCCTTTGGCTTGAGGAAAAGAGCCCAGCTTCACTGCTTTTCTCTGCTTCTCCTCTGCCCTAGGCGACTACTCCACCGACAAGGCCGACAAACACCTCTACCAGTGCGCGCCGGTGCAGTCCATGGCCTTCCGGCACAAGGCTCTCAAAACCAACCAATCTCCAGGTGAGGGAACTCGGGCAAATACGCAAACACTTGCAGCCTGCGTGCCCTCCAGGGAAAATGTGCCGAGCGGCTTTTTCAACAGGCCTAGGGAAAAGCCTGCACAGCAGGACAAGCTTGCTTGGTGTCCCAGAGCACCAGCTTCTCCCACCCCACAGAAGGACTGGCAACTCAGGCTTGGAGCTGCCAACACACGCTGCATGCGACAGAAGACGGAGGCATTGGGAGGAGGGGCGAGGCATCCTTCCTGCTCCTTGTAGCAGGCTTGGCAGGCTGCTTCTCTCCCGCTCTGGTACCGCTCCTCTCCCTGCAGGACTCACACGCGCTCTCTTCCCATTGCCCTTCCAGGTCCTGGCACCTACACCCTGCCTCGGCTGGTGGGACCCAACACAGCCTACACCCACGCCAGCCCGTGCTACTCCATGAAAGGGAGGAGTAAGCACAATGGCTTTGCTGAAGACCTCTCCAAGGTGAGCTATGCGTCTCTGCTCTCTCACGTCAGCAGCTGAAGCTCAGCTTCTCTCCTCGGGGCAGAAGGACTCCAGCGCCTGCTGCAGCCTCTCGTAACGCACGCTTCTATGCGCCAGCGGCAAAACCCGAGAAGCCACGGGGTCCCCTGGCTCTCCTGCTGTTAACAGTGGGAGAGGGGATGCTCTGTTGACACCTGCGGTGCCTCGTTTTCCAGCACTAACAGTTCTGGTGGGGCAAAGCTCATCGGCACTGATGGGAACCTCCCTCCTCCTCGGGGAAATCTGCCTCTCTGCAGGGAAACAGGAGGTGCCCTTGTTCCCATCGCTCCGCGCCCCTCACACCACTTCTCTGGCCAGCCAGCTCAACTCGCGCAGCCCCTGTGGGCACTTGGCAAGAATCGGCACCTGCCTTTTGTACCCAGCAACCTCCCCGCCTCTCTTACAGACGCCAGGTCCTGCTGCATTCCCCAAAGTGGAACTGGACATCTACAAAAAGAAGGCTCCCATGTACACAATGGGAACCAAAAGTGGACTTGGAGGCGAGAAAACAGTGAAGCCAGGGCCAGCAGACTACTGCCTGGGAAAGGTAAGGCAGCCTGCCCTCTCCTCCTCTGCTTGTCAACAACCAGCCCTTAAGCATCTCCCCCTGCTGACAGGGCTTCTGAGAACTCAAGACCGCCTTTTCAAAAACAAGGCACCACGGTCACCTGTTTTTCTTCTCACTTTTCTCCTTCCAGGTGACGCTGACCAGGCCCCAGGCACCTGCTCCCACTTTTGGACTCCGTCATTCCCTCTACACCACTCCTCTAATATCTTTGATAGAACTCTAATAAAACAACGTACCCCCAAAGATCTGGCCTGTTTGCCTTCATCTGTGGGAAGAGGGGCTGTGCATGAGTGAGGACAATCACCTCTCTCCATTTCACGTCTACGCCTCAACCAAGACATGGCAAGACGAGGACGAGGGCAGAGCACCGAGATCAGCAGCGTAAGCCAGGCAGAGAGTTCTGACAGCACTCTTTCACCTGAACGGAGCTAAACACTGCCCCGTGAAAGCAGTCCAGCCCTTCCCCACATGCTCTGCCCCCATAGCCAAGCGTCCCACAGGCACGGGGGGGGACCCCCAAGGACTGAGCTGCAAACGACAGCTTTGTTGTGTGAGACGGGAAGAGCTCAATTCTTCCAGAAGATAGCGTGAGCTTTATTGTACTTCTTCACAGTCCATTCAAAATGGGAGGGACCAACGATTACACCCAACAGCGTGCACCAGCATCTCGGCTGTGATGGATGGCAGAGTCCGTCAGGCCTTGGGGAACAGACCTTTGCTCTTCTCAGCAACCTGCCAGGAGACGCGCCCTGGCCTGACAGAGGTGTTGGCAGACTTCAGCCCTTTGCACAGCTGCAAGGAGGAAACAACCCCATCTTCCCCAGCCCTCGCGGCCTACGGCACTGTGCAATTCTTTCAGGTTTCTACCACCGGGAAGTCACAGAAACCTGGAGATACTGAAGGCAGAGGAAGTTTTTTGCTGCTGCCCTACCTGCCCATCTACCTTTTCCCATTATTAGTCTGCCTGTACACCGAGGGTCACATCAAAGAACAAATGTTTCCTGCTGGTGATGTGAGATTGCCTTTAACTTGTGCCATGTATCAGGGCTGGAATTTGAAGTTCCCCGGCACACTTTCCATTTGTAATTGGCTGTTATCTCCAAGGGGAGCCTAACTGGCAAGTTGCAACCTGGTGACACTTCTCTACAGGGAGAAGAGGAAGGGCCAACGCATTTTCTCTTGGTGAGAGAGGTTTGGCTGTTTGGGAGATACTGTGGAACATGAGGGGGCTTCTTCAACTTTTCTCATCAGCTCATTTCAGTAATAGAGACTGGTGCTGGCTGCACGCTTAAGCGGACCATCAATCTCAGCTCTGTGTGCCACCAAATCTCTTAAAAAGAGGGATATGGGCCAGGCTGGAATGATATATGTACCTAGAAAGAAAAATGGGAGCTTCTGCTTCTTGCATATACTGAGACGTGGCTTGTGAGTGCAATGGGAAGACTTGGTGACTGGATGTGATGGTCTAGGTATGTTGGCGTGAACTCCCCAAGCCTCTCGTGAATAGCGCAGCCAGCCACAGAGTGCTTGCTTCGGGGCTCCTTTTCAGCCTTGCTCGACTAGGATTCGAGGCCGATGATGTGTCTGTTCCGCCTTACTGTCTCCAGGAGAGCAAGAGAAACCCCCTCCTGCACGATCCCGTTACCACTTGGGGTGTTATCAGGAAGCTTGACAGAGCAGTGAATCATAGAATATTAAGGTTGTACAAGATCTCTAAGATCATCAAGACCAAACGTCGACCCAAAACCACCATGTCTACTAAACCATGTCCCAAGTGCCACGTCTACAGGTTTTTTTGAACACCTCCAGGGATGGTCACTCCACCACCTCTCTGGCAGCCTGTTCCAATGCCTGACCACTCTTTTGGTGAAGAAATGTTTCCTAATATCTAATCTAAATCCCCCCTTGATCCAACTTAAGACCATTTCCTCTTGTCCTTTTGCTAGTTACCTGGGAGAAGAGACCAACACCCACCCGGCTACAACCTCCTTTCAGGTAGTTGTAGAGAGCAATAAAGTCTCCACTCAGCCTCCTCTTCTCCAGGCTAAATAACCCCAGTTCCCTCAGCCGCTCCTCATAAGACTTGTGCTCCAGTCCCTTGACCAGCTTCATTGCCCTTCTCTGGACATGCTCCAGCACCTCAATGTCCTTCTTGTAGTGAGGGGCCCAAAACTGAACACAGTATTTGAGGTGCAGCCTCCCCAGAGCCGAGTACAGGGGCACAATCACTTCCCTACTCCTGCTGGCCACACTATTGCTGATACAAGCCAGGATGCTGTTGCCCTTCTGGGCCACCTGAGCACACTGCTGGCTCACGTTCAGCCAGATGTCAACCAGCACACCCAGGTCCTTTTCTGCTAGGCAGCTTTCCAGCCACTCTTCCCCAAGCCTCTAGCGTTGCATGGGGTTGTTGTGACGAAAGTCCAGGACCTGGCACTTGCCTGGTTAAACTTCATACAGTTGGCCTCGGCCCATCGATCCAGCCTGTCCAGATCCCTCTACAGAGCCTTCCTACCCTCAAGCAGATCAACACTCCCACCCAGTTTGGTGTCATCTGCAAACTTACTGAGGGTGCATTCAATCCCCTCGTCTAGATCATCGATAAAGATATTAAGTTTGGCCCCAAGACTGAGTCCTGGGGAACACCGCTTGTGAGTGGCTGCCAACTGGATTTAACTCCGCTCACCCCAACTCTCTGGGCTCGGCCTTCCAGCTATTTTTTTTTTTTTACCTAGCGAAGAGTGCACCTGTCTATGCCATGAGCTGCCAGCCTCTCTAAGAGAATGCTGTGGGAGACAGTATGGAAGGCTTTACTAAAGTCCAGGTAGATAACATCCACGGGCCTTCCTTCAGCTCTCCGTCCCTGTCTTCCAGCTCAGGGGGCTGAATGCCCTGGGGACAACTGGTCTGACTATTAAAGACTGAGGCAGAGAAGGCATTAAGTACCTCAGCCTTTTCCTCATCCTTGGTGGCTGTGTTCCCCTCTGCATCCAATAAAGGACGGAGAGTCTCCTCAGCTCTCTTTTTGTTGTTAATGTATTTGTAAAAGCATTTTTTGTTATCCCTTACAACAGTGGCCAGATTGAGTTCTAGCTGGGCTTTTGCCTTTCTAATTTTATCTCTGCATGACCTAACAAGATCCCTCTATTCTTCTTGAGTTGCCTGACCCTTCTTCAAAGAGTGGTAGACTCTCCTTTTTTTTCCCCTGAGTCTCAGCCAAAGTTCCATGTTCAGCCAGGTCGGTCATCTTCCCTGCCGGTTCTTCTTACAGCACGTGGGGACGGCTTGCTCCCGTGCGTTTAAGACTTCCTTCTTAAAGAATGCCCAGCCTTCCTGAACCCCTTTTCCCTTCAGGACTGTCTCCCAAGGGACTCTCTTAACCAGTGTCCTGAGCAGGCCAAAGTCTGCCCTCCAGAAGTCCGTGTTAGTGGTTTTGCTGATCCCCCTCCTTACTTCACCATGAATCAAAAACTCTATCACTTCATGGTCGCTAAGCCCAAGACGGCCTCCGACCACCACATCTCCCACCAGTCCTTCTCTGTTTGTGAAGAGCAGGCTGAGCGAGACATCTCCCCTGGTAGGCTCGCTTACCAGCTGTGTCAGGAAGTTATCTTCCACACACTCCAGGAACCTCCTAGACTGTTTCCCCTGCTATGTTGCATTTCCAGCAGACGTCTGGTAAGTTGAAGTCCCCCACAAGAACAAGGACTAGCGGTTGTGAGACTTCTGCCAGCTGCTTGTAGAATGCTTCATCTGCCTCTTCATCCTGGCTGGGTGGTCTGTAACAGACTCCCAGCAGGATATCTGCATTGCTGGCCTTCCCTCTCATCCTTATCCATAAGCACTCGACCTTATTATCACAATCGTCGAGCTCTATACAATCGAAACACTCCCTAACATACAGAGCCACCTCACCGCCTCTCCTTCCATGCCTATCCCTTCTGAAGAGCTTATGGCCATCCATGGCAGCACTCCAGTCATGAGACTTGTCCCACCACGTTTCTGTGATGGCAACTAAGTCACAGCTATCCTGCTGCACAATGGCTTCCAGTTCCTCCTGTTTGTTGCCCATGCTGCGTGCATTGGTGTGGATGCACTTGAGCTGGGCTTTCAATTTCACCCCCAACACTGGCATGCTACCCCTAGGCTCCTCTCTAGTGAGCCTGGTTATACTTCCTTCCCACTTCGATCCTAGTTTAAAGCCCTCTCGATGAGCCTCACCAGCTCATGAGAATCCTTTTCCTTCTTTGAGATAGCTGGACTCCATTAGTCGCCAGCAGACCCAGTGCCATGTAAACCTCCCCATAATCAAAAAACCCCAAAATCCCACCGGTGGCACCAGCCTCTGAGCCACATGTTGATCAGTTAAGTTTTCCTGTTCCTTTCAGTATTCTTCCCTGCCACTGACGGGATTGAGGAAAACACTACCTGTGCTCCTGATCCTTCAACTAATCGTCCTAGTGCCCTGAAGTCCCTTTTCATCACTTTTGGACTTCTCTCTGCAACCTCATCACTGCCAACCTGCATAACCAACAGCGGATAATAATCAGAGGGCTGTACCAGACCAGGGAGTTTCCCGGTAACGTCTCTAATCCGGGCCCCAGGGGGGCAGCAGACTTCCCTGTGGGATGCGCCTAGTTGGCAGATTGGGCCCTCTGTTCCCCTCAGAAGGGACTCGCCTATGACAATTACCCTCCTTTTTTTCTTAACAGAGGCAGTCAAAAGGCAAGGGGTTGACTGACTCACCCTAGGCAACCCCCTAGATGGACCTTCACTTACATTCTCATTTACCTGGCCCTCCAGTTCCAGAGCCCCATATCTGTTGTATAAGGGAAACTGGGAGAGTGAGGGAGGCTGGGAGGGGATTCGCCTGCTACCCCAAGCAGGGACCTGTTTCCATTCCCCCTTGTCTCTAAGGTCCTCTCCTTCTACTTGGTGGCAAGAGGGTAGGGGATCCTCTGCTTCTTGTGGAGCACCCATCGGCTGCCTTGGCCTCAGGGATGATAGGGTGTGGCTCCACCAATCTATCTCCCTCTCATACTCCCCGATACCCCTTAATCTTTCCACTTCCTCTTTCAGCTCTGCCACCAGGCTGAACAGATCATCCACCTGGTCACACCAAAACCGGCTGTTGTCACTGCTGCCCTCCGGTCCCAGTGACAGGCTCACGCACTCCCTGCAGCCAGAGACCTGGACAGCTGTATGTTTGCATGGGAACTCCATGTGGGTTGCCATATTCCTTCTGTCAATGGCTTTCAGGCAAGTGGAAACCATAGCCCGTCCTCTCCTGGGAGGGGGATGACCACCAGGTGAGCTGCCCTTTAGAACCAGGATGAGTACCGTGCCCTACCCACACACCCAGCCTGCGCAAACTGCCTCGCAAACTGCCGCGCCACATCCTGCCTGCCCCCCCATCATTCGCCATGCTCCTGGCCGCTTGCGCTCCCTGGGGACTGCTCTTGTATGCGAGCGGGTTTGGCTGCCTTCGCTTTTGTCCCCGCCGAGTCAGAGCTGCCTCTCATCAGGAGCTCCCTCTCTTCTGCTCCGGGGAACCCTCTCTCTCCCCTGTGCTTTTGCCTGTGCAGTTTTGCCGCTTTAGGAAGGGGCCCTCATGGCAATCCCCCGCTCCAGAGCCCTTCGCCTCAGTGGCTTTGCTGAAAGGGCGGGTACACGGGGTTTTAAACTGCCGCCTTCGCCCTCATCCCCGCCCACGCTGAGACAGAGCTGCCTCTCGGCACTAGCTCCCTTTTTCTGCCCCTGGGGGTACTGGCTTGGGAACCCTCTCTCTCTCCCTCTGCTTTTGCGTTTGCGGGTGGCAGCAGTCACAAGAGCAGAAAAGACAATTGTTTAAAAATCATGCCAGATTTTCAGAAGTAACCTCTGAGGAGGCTCAGAAAGGAGAAAGGATGGCATTTCAGGTGAGGAAGTCTCCAGGACAACTTTTGACATTCAGAGTCAACCACCCTGTAAAATGAAAGCCCAGCAGCTCACCTGTACGTGAGCCAGCTGCGGGCAGAGGCAGGGCGTACTAGGATGAGTTGGGCACTGCAGGACGCTTATCCCACCACCCTAAGCCTCCTACTTTCTCCTATAGCCAATAGGGTTGGGAAGTACAGGGGAAGCACATTTATCTTGTGCCAGAATGTGATGGTTTTGGTGCTGCGTGATGGCTTCTGTCATGCCTCAAACATGGTAACTAGCTTTTCTTGCATAACCTAGAAAGTACACACGAGTCTGCACAATTTCTTCTGCACATTGGGAAAGGCCTCTCTTGCCTCTGTTTCCAAGGACAAACTCCCTAAAGCGGCACCACAGAGGTATTGCCACACCTTGCTAAGCGAGAGCCCCCGGCAGCAAATTCTGCTTACTAACACCAGGCCCACGTTGCCCTTGCCAGGAAAAAAAAAATGTAGATTAAGACACATGCGGAAAATAAGAGGCGAAATAGAAATTCCAGGTGTTCAAATGCACATTCTTATTATTACGTGAGCCCAACAGTAGAAGAACGTAAGGCTGCTAGATTAAACGCGTGAACGCCATCAGTTTTTCCCTCGTTGCGTGTTTCTGCCGTGCACACGTCATGAAGGTCTGGCCCTGCAAGCTGGACTTCCCCAGCTCTCAATCAGTCCTAGGACACAAATGTCACATCTGACACATGCCAGGAGCCTGTATGAGGTCACAGTGCACTTCCGTGACAAGCCAAGGCATGTCCCCAAGGCCACCTGGCAGCAGGCACCAGAACCTCTCCTGACCGAGAGGTTGCCTGCTCACCCTCGCCGCGCTCCGCGACCGAGAGCTGCAGCAGTCAAGTAGTTCATCCACTCCAAGTCCGATGGCCAAGGCCGAGAAAGGTGAAGCACTGCTGCTCCTCCCAGGGAGGTTTCGCACCGGGCCTCTGTCAGGGAAGCCCTTCGGTAACTCTTCTGCTCTTGCCGTAGGCTTTGTAGCCACCTCCAACACGGACGGAGCCTACGTGGGCACCTGGAGACCTCATCGCCCACGAGGTCCCATCCTGGCGCAGTTCACCAGCCCGGGACCCAAATACTCAATCCCTGGGACAACAGGTAAAACCACCATCGCAAGGGGGGTGCACCACACCCACTACCTCCAGGGGACAAGCAGCCACAGCTCCATTCCCCTTTGCTCCAGGCCTCCATGCTCTCATGCCAAGTTAGCTGAGCAACTGTTTTGGGGTGCAATACTTCATAACAATAGCATTTTGGCGGTATTCTGATGAATTGCACAATGCCTACGTCGTTCTTGCTGGAAGTCATTGTACCACCGTGTTGGCCTGCTGGCATCACGCTTGGAGGAAAAAGTCGCACAGGAAGGGAATTTCTTCAGGCCAGCAACTCCAGCCACTCCACTTCTTAGAAACTAGCTTTAAATATGCCGTTGCAGGCAGGTGTCCTTTCACAAGCTTTTCTTCCTAGGATACCTGGCTCACAATCCCACCAAAACCAAAGCCCCTGCATACACATTGCGAGGGGCCAAACCACCCATGACAGACAGCTCGTCTCCGGGTCCTCGGTACTATGTCCAGCCCTCCATCACCAGGCATGGGAAGCACACGGCTCCAGCACAGCACATTTGCGGACTTCCCAAGGTGAAGACAGAGATCACCCCTGGACCAAGTGAGTACCATTTCTCTAGCACTTCCTTCAGGCAAGACAAGCGCGCCTTCCTTTTGCCCTGTGCTACCGGCGTACAAAACGTCAGCTTGCACCCTGAAGAGGCTTCAGAGGTTTCCAGACGGAAAGCGAACAAGGCTGAGCGCCTCCTCCTGACCTTTCCCCTTTGGCTTGAGGAAAAGAGCCCAGCTTCACTGCTTTTCTCTGCTTCTCCTCTGCCCTAGGCGACTACTCCACCGACAAGGCCGACAAACACCTCTACCAGTGCGCGCCGGTGCAGTCCATGGCCTTCCGGCACAAGGCTCTCAAAACCAACCAATCTCCAGGTGAGGGAACTCGGGCAAATACGCAAACACTTGCAGCCTGCGTGCCCTCCAGGGAAAATGTGCCGAGCGGCTTTTTCAACAGGCCTAGGGAAAAGCCTGCACAGCAGGACAAGCTTGCTTGGTGTCCCAGAGCACCAGCTTCTCCCACCCCACAGAAGGACTGGCAACTCAGGCTTGGAGCTGCCAACACACGCTGCATGCGACAGAAGACGGAGGCATTGGGAGGAGGGGCGAGGCATCCTTCCTGCTCCTTGTAGCAGGCTTGGCAGGCTGCTTCTCTCCCGCTCTGGTACCGCTCCTCTCCCTGCAGGACTCACACGCGCTCTCTTCCCATTGCCCTTCCAGGTCCTGGCACCTACACCCTGCCTCGGCTGGTGGGACCCAACACAGCCTACACCCACGCCAGCCCGTGCTACTCCATGAAAGGGAGGAGTAAGCACAATGGCTTTGCTGAAGACCTCTCCAAGGTGAGCTATGCGTCTCTGCTCTCTCACGTCAGCAGCTGAAGCTCAGCTTCTCTCCTCGGGGCAGAAGGACTCCAGCGCCTGCTGCAGCCTCTCGTAACGCACGCTTCTATGCGCCAGCGGCAAAACCCGAGAAGCCACGGGGTCCCCTGGCTCTCCTGCTGTTAACAGTGGGAGAGGGGATGCTCTGTTGACACCTGCGGTGCCTCGTTTTCCAGCACTAACAGTTCTGGTGGGGCAAAGCTCATCGGCACTGATGGGAACCTCCCTCCTCCTCGGGGAAATCTGCCTCTCTGCAGGGAAACAGGAGGTGCCCTTGTTCCCATCGCTCCGCGCCCCTCACACCACTTCTCTGGCCAGCCAGCTCAACTCGCGCAGCCCCTGTGGGCACTTGGCAAGAATCGGCACCTGCCTTTTGTACCCAGCAACCTCCCCGCCTCTCTTACAGACGCCAGGTCCTGCTGCGTTCCCCAAAGTGGAACTGGACATCTACAAAAAGAAGGCTCCCATGTACACAATGGGAACCAAAAGTGGACTTGGAGGCGAGAAAACAGTGAAGCCAGGGCCAGCAGACTACTGCCTGGGAAAGGTAAGGCAGCCTGCCCTCTCCTCCTCTGCTTGTCAACAACCAGCCCTTAAGCATCTCCCCCTGCTGACAGGGCTTCTGAGAACTCAAGACCGCCTTTTCAAAAACAAGGCACCACGGTCACCTGTTTTTCTTCTCACTTTTCTCCTTCCAGGTGACGCTGACCAGGCCCCAGGCACCTGCTCCCACTTTTGGACTCCGTCATTCCCTCTACACCACTCCTCTAATATCTTTGATAGAACTCTAATAAAACAACGTACCCCCAAAGATCTGGCCTGTTTGCCTTCATCTGTGGGAAGAGGGGCTGTGCATGAGTGAGGACAATCACCTCTCTCCATTTCACGTCTACGCCTCAACCAAGACATGGCAAGACGAGGACGAGGGCAGAGCACCGAGATCAGCAGCGTAAGCCAGGCAGAGAGTTCTGACAGCACTCTTTCACCTGAACGGAGCTAAACACTGCCCCGTGAAAGCAGTCCAGCCCTTCCCCACATGCTCTGCCCCCATAGCCAAGCGTCCCACAGGCACGGGGGGGGACCCCCAAGGACTGAGCTGCAAACGACAGCTTTGTTGTGTGAGACGGGAAGAGCTCAATTCTTCCAGAAGATAGCGTGAGCTTTATTGTACTTCTTCACAGTCCATTCAAAATGGGAGGGACCAACGATTACACCCAACAGCGTGCACCAGCATCTCGGCTGTGATGGATGGCAGAGTCCGTCAGGCCTTGGGGAACAGACCTTTGCTCTTCTCAGCAACCTGCCAGGAGACGCGCCCTGGCCTGACAGAGGTGTTGGCAGACTTCAGCCCTTTGCACAGCTGCAAGGAGGAAACAACCCCATCTTCCCCAGCCCTCGCGGCCTACGGCACTGTGCAATTCTTTCAGGTTTCTACCACCGGGAAGTCACAGAAACCTGGAGATACTGAAGGCAGAGGAAGTTTTTTGCTGCTGCCCTACCTGCCCATCTACCTTTTCCCATTATTAGTCTGCCTGTACACCGAGGGTCACATCAAAGAACAAATGTTTCCTGCTGGTGATGTGAGATTGCCTTTAACTTGTGCCATGTATCAGGGCTGGAATTTGAAGTTCCCCGGCACACTTTCCATTTGTAATTGGCTGTTATCTCCAAGGGGAGCCTAACTGGCAAGTTGCAACCTGGTGACACTTCTCTACAGGGAGAAGAGGAAGGGCCAACGCATTTTCTCTTGGTGAGAGAGGTTTGGCTGTTTGGGAGATACTGTGGAACATGAGGGGGCTTCTTCAACTTTTCTCATCAGCTCATTTCAGTAATAGAGACTGGTGCTGGCTGCACGCTTAAGCGGACCATCAATCTCAGCTCTGTGTGCCACCAAATCTCTTAAAAAGAGGGATATGGGCCAGGCTGGAATGATATATGTACCTAGAAAGAAAAATGGGAGCTTCTGCTTCTTGCATATACTGAGACGTGGCTTGTGAGTGCAATGGGAAGACTTGGTGACTGGATGTGATGGTCTAGGTATGTTGGCGTGAACTCCCCAAGCCTCTCGTGAATAGCGCAGCCAGCCACAGAGTGCTTGCTTCGGGGCTCCTTTTCAGCCTTGCTCGACTAGGATTCGAGGCCGATGATGTGTCTGTTCCGCCTTACTGTCTCCAGGAGAGCAAGAGAAACCCCCTCCTGCACGATCCCGTTACCACTTGGGGTGTTATCAGGAAGCTTGACAGAGCAGTGAATCATAGAATATTAAGGTTGTACAAGATCTCTAAGATCATCAAGACCAAACGTCGACCCAAAACCACCATGTCTACTAAACCATGTCCCAAGTGCCACGTCTACAGGTTTTTTGAACACCTTCAGGGATGGTCACTCCACCACCTCTCTGGCAGCCTGTTCCAATGCCTGACCACTCTTTTGGTGAAGAAATGTTTCCTAATATCTAATCTAAATCCCCCCTTGATCCAACTTAAGACCATTTCCTCTTGTCCTTTTGCTAGTTACCTGGGAGAAGAGACCAACACCCACCCGGCTACAACCTCCTTTCAGGTAGTTGTAGAGAGCAATAAAGTCTCCACTCAGCCTCCTCTTCTCCAGGCTAAATAACCCCAGTTCCCTCAGCCGCTCCTCATAAGACTTGTGCTCCAGTCCCTTGACCAGCTTCATTGCCCTTCTCTGGACATGCTCCAGCACCTCAATGTCCTTCTTGTAGTGAGGGGCCCAAAACTGAACACAGTATTTGAGGTGCAGCCTCCCCAGAGCCGAGTACAGGGGCACAATCACTTCCCTACTCCTGCTGGCCACACTATTGCTGATACAAGCCAGGATGCTGTTGCCCTTCTTGGCCACCTGAGCACACTGCTGGCTCACGTTCAGCCAGATGTCAACCAGCACACCCAGGTCCTTTTCTGCTAGGCAGCTTTCCAGCCACTCTTCCCCAAGCCTCTAGCGTTGCATGGGGTTGTTGTGACGAAAGTCCAGGACCTGGCACTTGCCTGGTTAAACTTCATACAGTTGGCCTCGGCCCATCGATCCAGCCTGTCCAGATCCCTCTACAGAGCCTTCCTACCCTCAAGCAGATCAACACTCCCACCCAGTTTGGTGTCATCTGCAAACTTACTGAGGGTGCATTCAATCCCCTCGTCTAGATCATCGATAAAGATATTAAGTTTGGCCCCAAGACTGAGTCCTGGGGAACACCGCTTGTGAGTGGCTGCCAACTGGATTTAACTCCGCTCACCCCAACTCTCTGGGCTCGGCCTTCCAGCTATTTTTTTTTTTTTACCTAGCGAAGAGTGCACCTGTCTATGCCATGAGCTGCCAGCCTCTCTAAGAGAATGCTGTGGGAGACAGTATGGAAGGCTTTACTAAAGTCCAGGTAGATAACATCCACGGGCCTTCCTTCAGCTCTCCGTCCCTGTCTTCCAGCTCAGGGGGCTGAATGCCCTGGGGACAACTGGTCTGACTATTAAAGACTGAGGCAGAGAAGGCATTAAGTACCTCAGCCTTTTCCTCATCCTTGGTGGCTGTGTTCCCCTCTGCATCCAATAAAGGACGGAGAGTCTCCTCAGCTCTCTTTTTGTTGTTAATGTATTTGTAAAAGCATTTTTTGTTATCCCTTACAACAGTGGCCAGATTGAGTTCTAGCTGGGCTTTTGCCTTTCTAATTTTATCTCTGCATGACCTAACAAGATCCCTCTATTCTTCTTGAGTTGCCTGACCCTTCTTCAAAGAGTGGTAGACTCTCCTTTTTTTTCCCCTGAGTCTCAGCCAAAGTTCCATGTTCAGCCAGGTCGGTCATCTTCCCTGCCGGTTCTTCTTACAGCACGTGGGGACGGCTTGCTCCCGTGCGTTTAAGACTTCCTTCTTAAAGAATGCCCAGCCTTCCTGAACCCCTTTTCCCTTCAGGACTGTCTCCCAAGGGACTCTCTTAACCAGTGTCCTGAGCAGGCCAAAGTCTGCCCTCCAGAAGTCCGTGTTAGTGGTTTTGCTGATCCCCCTCCTTACTTCACCATGAATCAAAAACTCTATCACTTCATGGTCGCTAAGCCCAAGACGGCCTCCGACCACCACATCTCCCACCAGTCCTTCTCTGTTTGTGAAGAGCAGGCTGAGCGAGACATCTCCCCTGGTAGGCTCGCTTACCAGCTGTGTCAGGAAGTTATCTTCCACACACTCCAGGAACCTCCTAGACTGTTTCCCCTGCTATGTTGCATTTCCAGCAGACGTCTGGTAAGTTGAAGTCCCCCACAAGAACAAGGACTAGCGGTTGTGAGACTTCTGCCAGCTGCTTGTAGAATGCTTCATCTGCCTCTTCATCCTGGCTGGGTGGTCTGTAACAGACTCCCAGCAGGATATCTGCATTGCTGGCCTTCCCTCTCATCCTTATCCATAAGCACTCGACCTTATTATCACAATCGTCGAGCTCTATACAATCGAAACACTCCCTAACATACAGAGCCACCTCACCGCCTCTCCTTCCATGCCTATCCCTTCTGAAGAGCTTATGGCCATCCATGGCAGCACTCCAGTCATGAGACTTGTCCCACCACGTTTCTGTGATGGCAACTAAGTCACAGCTATCCTGCTGCACAATGGCTTCCAGTTCCTCCTGTTTGTTGCCCATGCTGCGTGCATTGGTGTGGATGCACTTGAGCTGGGCTTTCAATTTCACCCCCAACACTGGCATGCTACCCCTAGGCTCCTCTCTAGTGAGCCTGGTTATACTTCCTTCCCACTTCGATCCTAGTTTAAAGCCCTCTCGATGAGCCTCACCAGCTCATGAGAATCCTTTTCCTTCTTTGAGATAGCTGGACTCCATTAGTCGCCAGCAGACCCAGTGCCATGTAAACCTCCCCATAATCAAAAAACCCCAAAATCCCACCGGTGGCACCAGCCTCTGAGCCACATGTTGATCAGTTAAGTTTTCCTGTTCCTTTCAGTATTCTTCCCTGCCACTGACGGGATTGAGGAAAACACTACCTGTGCTCCTGATCCTTCAACTAATCGTCCTAGTGCCCTGAAGTCCCTTTTCATCACTTTTGGACTTCTCTCTGCAACCTCATCACTGCCAACCTGCATAACCAACAGCGGATAATAATCAGAGGGCTGTACCAGACCAGGGAGTTTCCCGGTAACGTCTCTAATCCGGCCCCAGGGGGGCAGCAGACTTCCCTGTGGGATGCGCCTAGTTGGCAGATTGGGCCCTCTGTTCCCCTCAGAAGGGACTCGCCTATGACAATTACCCTCCTTTTTTTCTTAACAGAGGCAGTCAAAAGGCAAGGGGTTGACTGACTCACCCTAGGCAACCCCCTAGATGGACCTTCACTTACATTCTCATTTACCTGGCCCTCCAGTTCCAGAGCCCCATATCTGTTGTATAAGGGAAACTGGGAGAGTGAGGGAGGCTGGGAGGGGATTCGCCTGCTACCCCAAGCAGGGACCTGTTTCCATTCCCCTTGTCTCTAAGGTCCTCTCCTTCTACTTGGTGGCAAGAGGGTAGGGGATCCTCTGCTTCTTGTGGAGCACCCATCGGCTGCCTTGGCCTCAGGGATGATAGGGTGTGGCTCCACCAATCTATCTCCCTCTCATACTCCCCGATACCCCTTAATCTTTCCACTTCCTCTTTCAGCTCTGCCACCAGGCTGAACAGATCATCCACCTGGTCACACCAAAACCGGCTGTTGTCACTGCTGCCCTCCGGTCCCAGTGACAGGCTCACGCACTCCCTGCAGCCAGAGACCTGGACAGCTGTATGTTTGCATGGGAACTCCATGTGGGTTGCCATATTCCTTCTGTCAATGGCTTTCAGGCAAGTGGAAACCATAGCCCGTCCTCTCCTGGGAGGGGGATGACCACCAGGTGAGCTGCCCTTTAGAACCAGGATGAGTACCGTGCCCTACCCACACACCCAGCCTGCGCAAACTGCCTCGCAAACTGCCGCGCCACATCCTGCCTGCCCCCATCATTCGCCATGCTCCTGGCCGCTTGCGCTCCCTGGGGACTGCTCTTGTATGCGAGCGGGTTTGGCTGCCTTCGCTTTTGTCCCCGCCGAGTCAGAGCTGCCTCTCATCAGGAGCTCCCTCTCTTCTGCTCCGGGGAACCCTCTCTCTCCCTGTGCTTTTGCCTGTGCAGTTTTGCCGCTTTAGGAAGGGGCCCTCATGGCAATCCCCCGCTCCAGAGCCCTTCGCCTCAGTGGCTTTGCTGAAAGGGCGGGTACACGGGTTTTAAACTGCCGCCTTCGCTCTCATCCCCGCCCACGCTGAGACAGAGGTGCCTCTCCTCAGCAGCTCCCTCTTTTCTGCCCCGGGGGGGGCCACAGAGGAACCTCTCTCTCCCTGTGCTTTTGCCTGTGCGGTTTTGGCCACTTTAGGAAGGGGCCCTCATGGCAATCCCCCGCTCCAGAGCCCTTCGCCTCAGTGGCTTTGCTGAAAGGGCGGGTACACGGGGTTTTAAACTGCCGCCTTCGCTCTCATCCCCGCCCACGCTGAGACAGAGGTGCCTCTCCTCAGCAGCTCCCTCTTTTCTGCCCCGGGGGCCACAGAGGAATCCTCTCTCTCCCTGTGCTTTTGCCTGTGCGGTTTTGCCACTTTAGGAAGGGGCCCCAAAGCAATCCCGCTCCAGAGCCCTTCGCCTCAGTGGCTTTGCTGAAAGGGCTGGTACACTGGGTTTTAAACAGCCGCCTTCCCTCCATCCCCGCCCACGCTGAGAAGAGCTGCACTCGGCACTAGCTCCTTTTTCGCCCTGGGGGTACTTGCTTGGGACCCTCTCTCTCTCCCTCTCTTTTGCGTTTGCGGTAGGCAGCAGTCACAAGAGCAGAAAAGACAATTGTTTAAAATCATGCCAGAATTTCAGAATAACCTCTGAGGAGGCTCAGAAAGGAGAAGGATGGCATTTCAGGTGAGAAGTCTCCAGGACAACTTTTGACATTCAGAGTCAACCACCCTGTAAAATGAAAGCCCAGCAGCTCACCCTGTACGTGAGCCAGCTGCGGGCAGAGGCAGGGCGTACTAGGATGAGTTGGGCACTGCAGGACGCTTATCCCACCACCCTAAGCCTCCTACTTTCTCCTATAGCCAATAGGGTGGGGAAGTACAGGGAAGCACATTTATCTTGTGCCAGAATGTGATGGTTTTGGTGCTGCGTGATGGCTTCTGTCATGCCTCAAACATGGTAACTAGCTTTTTCTTGCATAACCTAGAAAGTACACACGAGTCTGCACAATTTCTTCTGCACATTGGAAAGGCCTCTCTTGCCTCTGTTTCCAAGGACAAACTCCCTAAAGCGGCACCACAGAGGTATTTGCCACACCTTGCTAAGCGAGAGCTCCCGGCAGCAAATTCTGCTTACTAACACCAGGCCCACGTTGCCCTTGCCAGAAAAAAAAATGTAGATTAAGACACATGCGGGAAAATAAGAGGCGAAATAGAAATTCCAGGTGTTCAAATGTACATTCTTATTATTACGTGAGCCCAACAGTATAAGAACGTAAGGCTGCTAGATTAAACGCGTGAACGCCATCAGTTTTTCCCTCGTTGCGTGTTTCTGCCGTGCACACACGTCATGAAGGTCTGGCCCTGCAAGCTGGACTTCCCCAGCTCTCAATCAGTCCTAGGACACAAATGTCACATCTGCCACATGCCAGGACCTGTATGAGGTCACAGTGCACTTCCGTGACGAGCCAAGGCATGTCCCAAGGCCACCTGGCAGCAGGCACCAG